>NC_064809.1:5038638-5183904 GCF_023721935.1 Panthera uncia | reverse complement strand
AAGAAAGAAAGAAAGAAAGAAAGAAAGAAAGAAAGAAAGAAAGAAAGAAAGAAAGAGAAAGAAAGAAAGAAAGAAAGAAAGAAGGAAAGAAAGAGAAAGAAAGAAGGAAAGGGCATTACCACTAAAATTACAACACACCGTAGTCTATAAAATGCATCTGCTTTAGAAATGTGAAAAATGCGGGGCAAATGTGTATTTTAGAATCAATGACTTTTGGTCACTTCATCTTTTCTTTGCATTTCTCCTATAACAATCTTAAACTCGCATCTCCCCACTCCCCATGAAACGTGGATACCCCAGGCTAACAAAGGTAAACATTGTGGTCTCAGAAAGATGACAGAAAAACCCATTAATTATTTTCTAAGTCCTATTCCTGTCAAAAGGTATATTGATCCATAGTTCTTAACTTGTCTAGGCTCAAAGTCCTTAATGGTTAAATGATGTGGGCTTTTCTTTCTTTCTTGTTTGCTTGCTTGCTTGGTTATTTTGTTAAAGAGGCAAGAACACACTTCAATCTTGACTTTAAGTCAAAAGTGTTGTCCTCACTGCAAACTGAACTCCACAATGATGACATTTAGATTCCTCTTGTGGAAATCTCTCTAATGGGTTTCCTTTCTGTGAGAAGTAAGGGAGATGATTCATTGTCAGAAATACCAAATGAAAGCTGTGCTGTCTAATTAACAATAGGTTTACAACCTACTGGAAATATGTATGACCCCCCCCCCCCGCACCAATGGAGTCCCAAACCCTTAAATCCTTCACTTCCTATTCTTCTCCCCCTCTCTGTTTGGCAGGTTTATTTTCCTGGCTTTGCAATGAGCATGTGCCAAAGAACACAGGGAGCAAGGACTGAAAATCTCTGTGTCACTTTAGGGAAGGTACATTTGTCCCAGTCGGACTGCTTTGCTTTTTTATTTTTTTTTTTCGACTACTTTTTTTTTAAGTTTTGTTTATTTTTGAGGGAGAGATTGAGAGAGAGAGAGAGAGAGACAGAGACAGAGAGAGAGAGAGAGAGAGCACCAGTGGGGAGGGACAAAGAGAGAGGGGGACAGAGGATCTGAATCCGGCTCCTTGCTGACAGTAGCAAGCCAGATGCAGGGCTCCAACTCACGAACCCTGAGATCATGACCTGAGCCAAAGTCAGAAGCTCAAAGGACTGAGCCACCCAGGTGCCCCCAATCAGACTACTGTTTGCCTTACATGGGTACAGGCGACATCCAGGTAAGGCTGTAAGCTCTGTAGTATCAGCCAATGGGGAGCCAGAGGACGGACTTGTGTGCTAGGAGCCAATGAGGAATCAGGGGAGGGGTTTGTGTGTTAGGAGCCAATGAGGAAGCAGGGGAGGGACTTGGGTGCTAGGAGATAAATTGTCTGCTGTAACTGCCTGGAGTGTGCAGACACCTGCTCTTGCAAGAATGTTGACTAAAGAAGCCTCACCTCACTGTGCTCTGAGTCTCCTCGTCCCTCCTTTGATTGGGTCGGTGGGCTTATTTCTCACACTGATATTGTTGCAGGATTCTTTACCTCAATACCTGGGGTTCATTGTCTCCCTGCTTGGAAGAATGAAGAGGTGGACACAGAATAAAGTGAGCAGCAGGCAAGAATTTTATTAGAGTATAAAATCAGAAAGTAAGAATAGTATGATGGCTCTCTTCACAGAGAGGGGACTATAGATAAGGGGCTTTGTTTCACAGGGTTGGGTCAGCCCCTCTCCTTCCCCTGTTCCTTCTCAGGTTCTACTGTTATTGGCTAGCTGACTCTAAATGCCTCATCATTCATTTTTGATTGGCTCGTTTCCATTGTATCAGCGGTGCTCTAGGGCCATACCGTCCTTGTGGGTCATACCTTTTATTGTCTACTTATTTTTAGTCAGGTCCTTTATTTGTCAAATTCCTGAGGAAAACCTGAGGGGGAGTAAGTGGTGTCTGTCACATTCTTAACAGGACTTTATGCCTGGGGGACTTTGCTCCAGGTCAGATGTTCCCCAGAAGGAATGTTTTAAAATATGTGTTTTTCCCCATGCAGGGACGTTCAAGTCCTAGCCTCTCCCTTTCTGCCTGCTGAATCCTATCTTTCCCTATCATAATATTTTATGAAGAATTTGTGCATTGACTTGGTGAAAAACATGCTTCTCAATTTTCTTTTCTTGTAATGATTTTGCTCATGTGGTATCAGGGTAATGGTAGAACTTTGTTGAAGCCATCAGTGCCTGGAGTTTTCTTTGTGGGAAGGTGTTTAACTAACTTCCTTTGATAAATGTAGGTATATTCAGGTTCTATATTTCTTCTTGGGGTGATTTTTGGCAGTTTCTGTCTTTCGTTGAATTTATTCATTTCATGTAAGTTACCAAATTGTTGCTCTTAATATTTCTAATTATCCTTTCAATGTCTGTGGCATCTGTAGTGACATGTATTTTTTAATTCATATTATCAGTAATTTATCTATTTTGTCACTTAAAAAATCAGTCTGGCTATAGGTTTATCAACTTTACTCCTTGTTTTTAAAAACTACCTATTATTGTCCTTGATTTTCTCTATTGGTTTTCTGCTTCAATTTCAATGATTTGCTGATATCTTTATTATTTCCTTGATCCTGTTTACTTTTACTTTTATTTGCCCTATTTTTTCCTTCCTTTAAGTGGAAGTTGAGATAATCAAGTTGAGATTTTTCTTTCTCTTTTTTATTTAGTTTTTAAATATTTAGTTATTTTTGAGAGAGAGAGCGAGCAGGAGAGGCGCAGAGAGAGAGAGAGGAAGACACAGAATCTGAAGCAGGCTCCAGGCTGTCAGCACAGAGACCGATGCAGGGCTTGAACCCACAAACCGTGAGATCACGACCGAGCTGAAGTCTGGTGCTTAACCGACTGAGCCACCCAGGCACCCCTCTTTCTTTCTCTTTAATACAGGCACTCTATATGATAAGTTTCCCTCCAAGCTCCACATTAGCTGCATCTCACACATTTTGAAATGCTGTATTTTCATATCACTTAGTTACACATTTCTATCTCATCTTGTGTCTTCTTCCTAGACCCATAGATCATTTGGAAATATTTTGAATTTCCAAATATTTCAGAATTTTCAGGTATCTTTCTGTTAACTATTTCCACTTAAATTATGTTGTGGTCAGAGACTATAGAGAGTATGGTATGAATCCTTTTACATTTATTGAGGTTAATAATAAAATCTTTTTTTTTCCTGACCCAGAAAATGACCTGTCTTGGTGGAATGTCCCACGTGCATTTGTAAAGCATGCGTATTATCCTTTTGTCAGGTGGAGCATTCTATCAACATCGATTAGGTCTAGTTGGTTGGTAGTATTTTCAGCCTTCTGTGGTCTTAATATTGATTTTTTTGGTCTAATTGTCCTATACTGAGATAGGAGAGAGGGACTGCACTCCAATCATTGTAGATTTATTTCTCCTTTCAGTTGCTAATGTGTTTTGAAGCTGTTATTAATTACTTTCACATTTAAGACTGCAGTGTCTTCTAGGGGTGCCTGGATGGCTCAGTCACTTAAGCATCAGCTTCGGCTCAGGTCATGATCTCACAGTTTGTGAGTTTGAGTCTTGTGTCAGGCTCTGTGCTGACAGCTCAGAGCCTGGAGCCTGCTTTTGGATTCTGTGTCTCCCTCTCTCTCTGCTCCTCCCCAGCTCATGCTCTGTCTCTGTCTCTCTCTCAAACTTAAAAACATTTTAAAAAATATTTAAAAATTGTAGGACCCTTAAGAATTATGCTAAATCTACTCTGCCTATGCTCTATAAATGTAACAACAAAACCTGGGTGACAGCACATCTGTTTACAACATGTTTACTGAGTATTTTAAGCCCACTGTTGAGACCTACTGTTCAGAAAAAAGGAATCCTTTCAAAATATAACTGCTCATTAACAATGCACCTGGTCACCCAAGAGCTCTGATGGAAATGGACAATGAGATTAATGTTGTTCTCATGCTGCTGACACAACTCCCACGCTGCAGCCCATGGCTCAAGGAGTCATTTCAACTGTCAAGTCTTACTATTTAAGGAATACATTCCATGAGGCTATCGCTGCCATTCCTCTGATGGATCTGGGCAAAGAAAATTGAAAACTTTCTGGAAAGGATTCACCATTCCAGATGCTATTAAGAACACTCATGATTCATGGGAAGAGGTTGAAATATCAACACTCACAGGAGTTTGGGAGAAGTTGGTTCCAGCCCTAGTGGATGACTGTGAGAGGCTCACGACCTCAGTGGAGGAAGTCACTGGAGATGAGGTGGAAAGAGCGAGAAGACTAGAATCAGAAGTGGAGCCTGAAGGTGGGACTGAACGGGTACAGTCACGTGATAATCGTGAGAAGGTTAGGAGTTGCTTCTCACGGAGGAGCAAAGAAAGTGGTTTCTGGATATAGAGTCTACTCCGGGTGAAGACGCTGCGAAGACTGTTGAAATGACAATGAAGTATTTAGAATATGACAGACACTCACTTGATAAAATGGTGGCAGGGTTTAAGAGGACTAATTCCAACTTTGAAAGAAGTTCTACCGTGAGTATGGGTAAAATGCTACCACACAGCACTGCATGCTATGGAGAAATCCCTCGTGAAAGGAAGAGTCAATCAATGGGGCAAATTTCAGTGTTGTAATGAGTGCACCTGAGTTATGCAGTATAGCAATTGGGTGAGTAAGTAGACCCAGCTAACGAGATGGTGGTCAACAGCCACTCAGATATGACCTACAAATGGAATGATATAGGCCACTGGTAGAACCACATGTTGCCTCAAAGACCTAAATCATAAAATATTATAAATTGGGCTAGGTAGGTAACATGACTAGTCAGAATTTTTCCCTAAAATTGAACTCACCAGGTTAAATTAAGAAGTGACCATTACTATTTTTTTTTTTTTGAGAGAGAAACTGTGAGTGGGGCGGGGGTGGGGGGAACAGAGGGAGAGAGAGAGGATCTCTCTCCCCCTTCTTTCTGCCTCTACTCCTGCTCTCTCTCAGCACAGAACCTGATGCGGGGCTCAGTCCCACGGCCCTGGGATCATGATCTGAACTGAAATCAAGAGTCAGACAGTCAACTGACTGAGCCACCCAGGTTCCCCAGAAAGGACCAATATGAATAAGTTTTTATAGATAGACTCATCAGAATAATCTTATATACTTTATAACCTTAAAATGTTCTTTCAATTGTATTATAAGTTCAATTATTTATGAAATTTGTGTATAACAATAACAGACTTCCTTTTCTTTAAAAATACAGCATAATTGTATGTTTTTTTAAGTGAAATATAATAAAATTTATTTTAAATCAGTAAGGGGTAATGAAGGTGTGGGGATAGGTGGAATCATACATTAAAAATGATGAAAATAAAGAATATACTATATATTTTTCCTTCCATCGGGGACAGGAAAATACCATGGCTAATAAACGGAAAATCTAGAAGGGAAAAAACCCAAGCCTATCTGAAACGTAGTTTCTCTTTTTAGGTGTGTTGTTAAGATAACACTGAGTTGTTAGTAAGAGAAAAAAGAAAAATAACAATGACAAATAAGATAGATATTTACTATCTCTTTCAAATTCCAGTATGACTGCTGGGGCTCCCATCATCAGGTCCGCATCTCAGCTAGCAAGCAGGAGGAAGTGTGAAGAATGGCACATCCCCTCCTTTTATGGTTGTTCAAAATGAGTCAAAAGATATAAAGCACTTCAGTTGTTGCAACTAAAACAACAAACAAAAAGTGTCTGTTGGTTTTGGAAAAGCATGTAAAGAGAGTGTCTGGAACATAGAACTATCCTTTAGGTGTGCAACAATCTTGCCTAACTGAGCCTCTCAGTCTACCAGAATGTTAGATTTTAAATCTCTTATTGGTTAACCATTTTTGGAAACCTTTTCAGTTTAGAAGCCTATTTCAATTAGGTATATTATTAATTAAAAACAGCCACTTTATACTAGAAGTCTCCCTAATAACATGGTCAAAGTAAACTTTCACTGGAAAACATATCTGTAAAACTGTATCACAACGGTTGGCTTTACATGTTTCAATTAAAGAAAAAATTACCCATGGGGGGGTCTGGGTGGCTCAGTCGGTTAAGCATCCGACTCTTGATTTGGGCTCAGGTCATGATCTCACGGTTTGTGAGTTCAAGCCCCACATGGGCTCTGCACTGACAGTGCGGAGCCTGCTTGGTAATTTCTCTCCTTCTTCTTTCTGCCCCTACCCTGCTCCTGCTCTCTCTCTCTCTTTCAAAATAAATAAACTTAAAAAAAAAAGTAATCACCCATGAATTAAAAATTCTGTTTTAAAAACAAGATGTTTAATGTCCTCATGAGAATTTTTTAATTTAATTTTTAAAGCAGATAATTTGTACAATATGTTTCAAAAAATTTTAAGAGATTAATATTCAAAAAATATAAAGAACTTACAAAGCTTAATGTCAAAAAAACAACCTGATTAAAAAGTGGGCAGAAGACAAGAACAGACATTTTTTCGAAAGAAGACATACAGATGGTTAACAGACACAAGACAGGATGCTCAACATCATGGATCATCAGGAAAATACAAATCAAAACTACAATGAAATACCACCTCACACCCATCAGAATGGCTAAAATAAAAAAGACAAGAAATAAAAGTGTTGGTGAGGATGTGGAGAAAAGGGAACCCCCGTGCACTGTTGGTGGGAATGTAAATTGGAGCAGCCACTGTGGAAAACAGTATGGGGGTTCCAAAATAATTAAAACTAGAACTACCAGAATTCCAGCAATTCTACTTCCAGCTATCTATCCAAAGAAAATGAAAACACCAATTTGCAGAGATTTACGCACTCCTTTGTTCACAGCAGCATTATTTACAATAGCCAAGATCTATAAATAACCCAAGTGTTCTTCTGTAGTTGAATAAATTGTTGTATATGTACATAATGGAATATTAGTCAGCCATAAAAAAGAAAGAAATCTTCCCATTTGCAACAACATGAATGGGACCAGAGGGTATTATGCTAAGTGAAGTCAGACAAAGTCAGACAAAGACCGTATGATTTAACTTATATGAGGAACCTAAAAAACAAAACAAGCAAATAAACAAAACAGAAACAGACTTAGATACAGGAAACAAACTGTTGGTTACCAGAGGGGAGGGGAATGAAGTGATGAGAAAAATAGGTGAAGGGGATTGATTGATTGATTGGTACAAACTTCTGCTTGTAAAATAAATAAGTCATGAGGAGGTAGTGTACAACACAGGGAATATACTCACTATTGTGAAAACTTTATATGGTGACAGACAGGAACTAGACTTACCGTGGGGATCATTCTGTAATGTATAAAAATATCAAATCACTATGACATACACCTGAAACAAGTAGGATCTTGTATGTCAATTATGCTTCAAGGGAAAGAAGTAAAAATAAAGGTATACATTGAAACACCCTCCGTCATCCCCATCTCCCAACTATCCAGTTACCACCTCCATAGGGAAGAACATGCATGGGTCTCTTGTGTGCTTTCCCATTGAGTACTGAATATGTGTGCAATTACAAGCAAATATATTTTTATTTTCTCCATTCTAACATAAGAGGTAGTGTGCTATGCACAGCTTTGCATGTTGTTTGCGTATGTGTTTTGTTAACGCTATATCTTGGAGATCTTTCACGTTAATAGGAGAGCAAAATCTTCTTATAACTTTATGGCATTGTCTTGTATGCATGTTATATAATCCATACAAACATTTCCCTATTGATGGACATTTGGATTATTTCCAATAGTCACAATTATTAAGGTGTTTTTTAACACACTGTTTATGACATAGCTCCAGAAATCATTTAGGGGAAGAGAGAGAGAGCAAGAGAGATGACTCTAACTGTGACACTAAATAAAATAAAATAATTTTAGGTTCACAAATAGTTTATGTTTCAACTTAAATTTACAGATTTGAGTAAATTCGTTACATTTGTTACATGGGTAAATTTGTTACATTTAAGAAATGTAAATTTCTTACATTTGTCATTTGCAGATTTGTTACGTTTAAGAAATCACAATATCTAGGGGCGCCTGGGTGACTCAGTCGGTTAAGCATCCAACTGCAGCCTAGGTCAAGATCTCACTGTTCCCAAGTTCGAGCCCTGTGTTGAGCTCTGCGCTGACAGCTTGGAGCCTGGAGCCTGTTTCAGATTCTGTGTCTCCCTCTTTCTCGCTTCCCCTCCCCCACTCGTGCTCGGTCTCTCTCTCTCTCTCTCTCTCTCTCTCTCTCTCTCTCTCAAAAATAAAGAAACATTAAAATTTTTTTAAAAAGAAATTACAATATCTCTGAAATATTACACATTATAGACATTTTATTCTTAACAGGTTACGTCAAGAATTCTTTTGAAAAAGCTGATGGAAATTATGGGTCCTTTCTGCAAAAAACGTGCACACACACACACACACACACACACAAACTTCTGCAAAATGTTCCAAGAGGTTGTGGGTTACCTACTGTGGTTGGTCATAGATCTAAGATTTTAAAATTCATGACTCAAACTCATTCCAGGAAATTACTATTCCTGATTTCTAGCATGGTGAAGGAAGAGAAAATTTTTAATAGCTGTCTGAATAACAAGATTTCTATATATTAGATGTTGCAAAGCCTATGAATGGGCTTTGGCTTGCACAGTGTCTTGATTATTTTTTTCCCCTAAAACAACAATCACTATTTGTAAACTGGAAGACTTCCCACGAGGACCTCTATTTTCAAAGTTTCTTCAAAAATGGAAAATCTGGTAGCACTACCCAGCAACCTAGCTTTCTGGCTCTTATGGGCATTTGAGTTTGAGACTCCCGGATAAATCTTGGGTTTGCAATCTTTAAACCCTCAGGTTCTATCCCCTTCTTCCTTGGCTTTATCCTGAGTTATTTAGGGATGAATCAAAAAAGAAAGCTGAAAGCAGGAGGTTCTTTAAAGGTTGGCCTCTTCTTCCAAGTTCTCCTCAGCAGAAGATGAGATAAGGAGGGCTTGGGAGTGGAAGAAAAAGGGCAGACAATCTTCTGTAAAGAGGAAGAAAGAATCCCATGGTGAAGGACAAGTTGGGCTCCTCGGTAGACAAGGGTCAGGAGGGGATACTCATGGTGCCGGGAGTGGAACGAGAAGCCGCTTCATCTTGGCCAGTTCACTTTATGAGTTTATCATCTTAGTTGGGTGTGGTCTCGCTGTAGGAAGTGATAGCAGAAGTGGGAACATTGGTTCCAGCTGTTGGAATTCACGCAGGGTGGAGTTTCTATCCTCACCATCTGTTTGTGGGCATCCTGCCTTGACAGATGGTTCCAGCTTCGTGTCACAGATAATTTAGCTGACAAGTTTCTCTACAATCATCTTAGGTGGTTTACAAAGAATAACATATGCCATCCGTGTGTGTTGCGGTTGTGGTAAGAAAAACAAGTCTGGGTCCATTAAGTACGAAAGCCACCGGTAAAAAACACAATAAGCAAAGAGATCATTACAACACAATGTGATAAATACTATGCCCAGAGAGGGGCTGACCCCGGATGGAGAAAGGGGGTCGAGGATTGTCTTCAGAAGGAGATGCTTGAGCTGTATCTTAAAGGATAGGCAAACTACAGTAGATGTGGAGTAAAATATTCCCAACAAAGGAAATAGCACAAAGGCTCAACCTCCTTGTGACAAGAGGAACAATACGATACACTGTGTGAGGAAGACGAAGGGACCAGATCAGGAAGCTTCCATTCATTACCACACTCAGGAGCTTGGATTTTACACTTAAGTCAGTGGAGAGCCACTGAAGGATAGGGAAGTGGCAAGGTTTATTTTGTTTTTTTAATTAAAAAAAAATTAATATTTATGTAATTTTGAGAGAGAGAGAGAGAGAGAGAGTGTGAGCAGGGGAGGAGCAGAGAGAGAGGGAGACACAGAATCTGAAGCAGGCTCCAGACTCTGAGCTGTCAGCACAGAGCCTGATGCGGGGCTGGAACTCACGACTATGAGATCACGACCTGAGCTGAAGTCAGACACTCAACTGACTGAGCCACTCAGGCGCAACCTTGGTTTTTAAAATGTTTAATGTTTATTTATTGATTGATTAATTTCCTTACTTGCTTATTATGTAGATGGCTGCAGGACCCCTCTCATTGCTTTCCTTCCTTCCACCCGCCCCCCAGTCTATTCTTAACACAGGAACCACGGAGGTCCTTTAAAGACATAAATCCAAGTGCATTGCTCCTCTTAAACCCATACAGTGTCTGCCCATCTCACACCAGGTAAAAGCCAAAGTCCTTACAGCAGCCCCACGTAGTTGTGTTCCATGATACCTCTGATCTCCTCTCCTAGTACTCTCCCCTCCCTCACCGCATTCTTGCGAGGCTCTGGAAGTCACCAAGCACACCACTTCTGCCTTAGGACTTCTGCATAGGCTGTCACTCTACCTGGAGATTCTCCCCCACCCCTACTCCATTATCAACATGGCTAAATACCCTCACCTCCATGTCTTGGTTCAAATGTCGTCTTCTCAATGAGAACATATTTAAATTTTTTTTTTAATTTATTTTTGAGACATAGAGGATGAGCAGGGGAGGGGCAGAGAGAGAGAGAGACACAGAATCCGAAGCAGACTCTAGGCTCCGAGCTGTCAGCACAGAGCCTGATGTGGGGCTCGAACTCATGGACTGTGAGATCATGACCCGAGCTGAAGTCAGACTCTTAACCGACTGAGCCTCCCAGGCACCCCTCAGTGAGAACATATTTAAAGCTGTACCTTCCCCATAAAACATTCTTTTTTTAAAAAAAAATTTTTTTACATTTATTTGTTTATTTTTGAGAGACAGAGAGAGACAGAGCACAAGCAGGGGATGGGCAGAGAGAGAAGGAGACACAAAATGTGAAGCAGCTCCAGGCTTCGAGCTGTCAGCACAGAGCCTGACACGGGGCTCGAACTCACAAACTGTGAGATCATGACCTGAGCCGAAGTCAGATGCTCAACCGACAGAGCCACCCAGGCACACCCCCACCCCCAACAAAACATTCTTGATCCACCTTACCATATTCTTCTTTTCTTCTATGTAGTATTTTACAATGTCTTCTATAATTTCCTTATTTTTTTAATTCAAAATAATCTATCTTTACTAATGTACACCCAAGTGTTCTGCATAGTTATGAGCAATCACTTTTTCTTAAAAGTGCTCTTTTATATTCCATTTTTCTTCCATAATGTTATTTCATACAAGCAATGATGTTATTTTATATCCATCACGATGGGCCACAGGGCTGTGGTTTCAAATAGTGTTTTTGTGGGGGTGCCTGGGTGGCTCAGTTGGCTGACTGTCTGACTTCAGCTCAGGTCATGATCTCGTGGTTTGTGAGTTTGAGCCCCACATCAGGCTTTATGCTGACAGCTCAGAGCCTGGCACCTGCTTCGGATTCTGTGTCTCCCTCTCTCTCTGCCCCTCCCCCACTCATGCTCTGTCTCTCTCAAAAATGAATGAATGTTGGGGGAAGATCCAGCGTGGTGGAGAAGTAGGAGGACCCGAAGTTCCCTCGTCCCTCAGACAAAGCAGTATTGAGGCCACAGGACATTGAATTCCAAGAGTCTGGGCTGCAGAGTGACAGAGAATCTCCAGGGGCACACCAGGACAACCTGGCAGGCCATAGATGCTCTGGTTGTGAACTGGGAGAGATAAAACAGGCCGTGTAGGCACGCAGGGGAGGGATCCCCTTCTGCAGAGAGACAAAGGGAAGAGAAAGGGTGGCTGGGGAAGCATAGGACTGTATCTGGACAAGAGAAAAACCATGGACTGGGACAGAGAAGGCTCCAATCTCTAACCACGGAGCTTCCTCGGACGGGGACCAGCTGCCCTGCTTGCACACCTGGGGAGGAGGGAGCCTGCCCTCAGCTTGGTAACTAGTTCAGAGGCACAGTCTGTAGCAGGAGAAAGCAGTCCCTTCCCTGGAGTGAGGTGGGAAGAAGGTATAAACTGCTCAAAGGAAAAAGACTGCCTGTGCCCGCCAGCTAGAGGCCATGAATCGGTGGTGCAGAGCGACACTTCCCTGGAACCGGAGCGCACAGAGCAGGACCCTTTAAGACATTGGGGTAAATCCCAGCCAAGCGCCAGGGAGGCATGGCAGACTGTGGAGCGGGGGGGGGGGGGAAGGCCCCTTTGTGCCTATGTAGCACTGTGAGAATGGCCTGAACAGACTGGTTTGGGACCCCCGGTACAGGGAGGAGAGACTGGGGTGTCGCCATTTTTCTCCCCATCACCACCAAGGTGGGGCCTCAGGGAAAGCACAGCTGGCCCCGCCCACACCAAACCCCGCCCCTCAGTGCCTGCTAACTGCACATTTACTGGAGTGGGATTGACCTGGACAAACCAGACAGCCCTTCCTCCAGCCCAGTGATGCCACTGGTTCCAAGGCACCCAGTGGTTTTGCATTCCCTGACTTAATTCTTGGACAGTTTTTATTGTATATATTTTTTCTTCCTTTTCTCCTTCTTATTTCCTCCCTTGTCTAGTCTGGTTTTTCTGATTTTGGTTTGTTTGAGCAGACATATTTAATCTATTCTCTTTATACTTGCTCTATATCTCCTTATTTTCCTCTCTCTCTCTCTCTCTGGATTAAGCCATATAGTTTCTCTGCCTGGTCAATTTTCTTTTCTTTTCTTTTTCCCCACCTCTGTCATTTCTCTCTTTGTATGGGATAAGGCATTTTCCACCAACACCACCCCCCACCCCAGTGTTTTTATTTGTTGTTGTTGTTGTTGTTGTTGTTTGGTGTTTGGTCCCCCCCCCCCAGGGCTACTTCAATGAACAAATCAAAGCACACCTGGTGGAGGGTCCAAAACATCACTATGAGTAGGGAGATAAAGCAACCTGAGTCACAAAAACTGAGAGCAAGTAACACACTCTAAAAACCACTCCTGAAGGGCCAGGCCCTGGACAGTGTATGACCTTTCTTAAAATAGTAGTGCTCACAGGTGTAGGACACATAACAAACTTCTAAAACACATAAGGGACAGAAAACTAGCCAGAATGACAAAATGGAAGAATTCTCCTCAAAAGAATTTCCAGGAAGAAATGACAGCTAAATAATTGATCAAAACAGATATAAACAATGTATCTGATCAAGAACTTAGAATAATAGTCATCAGATTAAAGGCTGGGCTTGAAAAAAGCATAGAAGACAGCAGAGAATCTATTGCTGCAGAGGTCAAGGAACTAAACAATAGTCATGAGGTGCAAAATAAACTAGAGGCAGTGACAGTGAGGATTGAAGAGGCAGAGGAGAGAATAAGTGAAATAGAAGATAAAATTATGGAAAAAGATGAAGCTGAGAAAAAGAGATAAAAAAAATTCTAGACTAGGAACAGCATGGAAGTTTTTTGTGTGTCTCGTGCCCATGAAATACAGCCAGACCAACACTAAACCATCCTACACACCTAGAAAACTGACTGGCAGATTAACACAACAATCTGCACAACCTGAACCACAGAATTCATCAGGTACAGAGTGCAGAGAAGTGAACTTGGGGAGTGAGAAGGCACTGAGGGTAGGGAACCGCTTTTGCAGGCAGAAAGGGGATGGAGACTGGGGGGGGGGGGAAGCATATGGGAAAAGCACCCCTCCCCAAGAGCAGCTGGAGAGAAAGTGGAAAATTGGAAACAGCCACAGGCACTAAACTAAAAAGGAGGAAAGGAGAAAGGAGAGGGTTTCAATTCCATTAAGACTGTAAACAAGGGGAGCTCAAAGTCTGCAACTCCGCAGCTCGATACCTGATGGTGCTCTGGTGGGAAGGACGAATCCCCAGGAACAGAATGGGGTCCAGGAGGTTCTCGGGTCACACGGGGAAAAGCGGTTCCACTGCTGGAAGGACATTTGGTAGAGACTGTTGAAGCCAACTGGTCCCAGCAGACCCCAGAAAACAGCCACATTCTCTGGTGCTGGAACAAGGTCATTAAGGGTGAAGCCTGGTGCCAGATGTGTGTTGCGATTTTCCATAATCCCAGAAACGCTGATGCCACACTGTTTCGCGATCTTTTTCTGGGGCAGGCTGGCACCTGGCCGCAGTCTCGGGGCACCGGCAACAGCAGGGTCCAGCAAGCGTTCCTGGGTGCAGCCAACATTCAGCCATTGCTTATTCGGCCATTGCTCGGTGAGACCTTCCCGCAGAGGGGTGGAATGGATCAAAGCCACAGTCCTTCAGAAGTAAGGGGCCAGGGAAAACAGCCACATCTGAGACAAAACTCAGGAGAGAGGTACTGCCTGGGGCCTGGTCACAGAGAGTGGGAAAGAATGGGGAGTGGACGAAAGCTGAAGACAGAGGAAGGGTGCACGATTGCTGATCTGGGAAAACAGACCGGGTAGCTGGGTGGCGCCATTTTCACCACTCCCGTGCATGCGCATATGCACTTACAAGCGCCACAACACTCCACCCCAGTAGGCTAGCAGTGCCATCTAGTGGAGATCGGAGCCATTACACTGAGCCCACCCAACTGGGCCAACTTCGCTCTTCAAGAACACAAGTCTCACCGCCAGCTTAGTTTATGGACTATAAAGCGCTACATAGACTGATTTCTAGGGGAAAACAAAGTAATTTCAGTCCTACTTCAATCTGTTAGCAGGTTCATCTATTCAATTTTCTTTCTTTTTTTTCTTTTTCTCTTTTACATTTTTCTTAAATACAGAAAGAGAAAAAAATTCATTTTTATTTTCAATTTTTATTAAAAATATTTTTCTGTAATTTTTATTACTATATTTTCTACTTTTGTGTAAATTTTTTCAAATTCTATTTTACTTTCACCATTTGATTTTAGTCTACATCACTGTATTCACCTTTTCAAATTTTCAATTTCCTTTTTTTCCTTTCTTTTTCTTTTTTCTTTTTCATTTCTTTTCTTTTTCTTGAATGCAGAAAGAGAAAAAACTTCATTTTACTTTCAATTTCTATTAAAATATTTTTATTTAATTTTTTACTATGTATTTTGCTTTTATATAAATTTTTTCAAATTCTATTTTACTTCCATCATTTTATTTTAGTCTACTACAGTGTATTCATTTTTTCAAATTTTCAAACGATTTCATTTTTTTTCTTTCTTTTTAAAAAATCTTTTCTCTTTTTGGCTCTTCTTTTTTTCTTGAATACAGAAAAAGAAAAAATTTGTATTTATTTTTAATTTTTATTAAAAATTTTTTTAATTTTTTTCTACTATATTCTTTATTTTTGTGTATATTTTTTCAAATTCTATTTTACCCCATCATCTCATTTTAGTCTACTTCAGTGTGTTAATTTTTTCAAATTCTCAAACGATTTCCTTTTTTTTTCTTTCTCCCCTACCCCCATTTTTTTATCTAATCTGTCAAACCACTTTCAACACCAGACCAAAACACACCTAGGATCTAGCATGATCTATTTGATTTGTGTGTGTGTGTGTTTTTAATTTTTAATTTTAATATTTTTTTAACTTTAATTTTTTTATTTCAATTTTTCTACCTCATTAATTCCTTTTCTCCCTTCAAAATGACAAAATGAAGGAATTCACCCCAAAAGAAAGAGGACTAAGAAACAACAGCCAGGGATTTAACCAACACAGATACAAGCAAGATGTCTGAACCAGAATTTAGAATCATGATAAGAATACAAGCTGGAGTCGAAAATAGGTTAGAAACCCTTTCTGCAGAGATAAAAGAAATAAAAACTAGTCAGAATGAAATAAAAAATGCCATAACTGAGCTGCAATCATGGATGGATGCTGCGCAGCAAGGATGGACGAGGCAGAACAGAGAATCAGTGATATAGAGGACAAACCTATAGAGAATAATGAGGCAGAAAAAAAAGAGGGAGCTTAAGGCAAAAGAGCACGATTTAAGAATTAGAGAAATCAGTGACTCATTTAGAAGGAACAAAATCAGAATCATAGGGGTCCCAGAAGAGGAAGAGAGAGAAATTGGGGTAGAAGGGTTATATGAGCAAATCATAGCAGAAAACTTTCCTAACCTGGGGAAAGACACAGACATCAAAATCCAGGAAGCACAGAGGACCCCCATAAGATTCAACAAAAACAGACCATCAACAGGGCATATCATAGTCAAATTCACAAAATTCTCAGGCAAGGAGAGAATCATGAAAGCAGCAAGGGGAAAAAAGTCCCTAACATACAAGGGAAGACAGATCAGGTTTGCAGCAGACCTATCCACAGAAACTTTGCAGGCCAGAAAGGAGTGGCAGGGTATATTCAGTGTACTAAATCAGAAAAATATGCAGCCAAGAATTCTTTATCCAGCAAGGCTGTCATTCAAAATAGAAGGAGAGATAAAAAGTTTCCCAGACAAACAAAAATTAAAGGAGTTTGTGACCACTAAACCAGCCCTGCAAGAAATTTTAAGGGGGACTCTCTGAGGGGAGAAAAGATGAAAATGTGTGTGTGTGTGTGTGTGTGTGTGTGTGTGTACACATATATCAAAAGCAACAAAAATTAGAAAGGACCAGAAAACACCACCAGAAACTCCAACTCTACAAGCATCATAATGGCAATAAATTCATATCTTTCAGTACCCACTCAAAACATCAGTGGACTCAAATGCTCCAATCAAAAGACATAGGGTAACAGAATGGATAAGAAAATAAGATCCATCTATATGCTGTTTACAAGAGACACACTTTAGACCTAAAGATACCTTCAGATTGAAAATAAGGGGATGGAGAACCATCTATCATGCTAATGGTCAACAAAAGAAAGCCAGAGTAGCCATACTTATATCAGACAATCTAGACTTTAAAATACTGTCGCAAGAGATGCAGAAGGGCATTATATCATAATCAAGGGGTCTATCCACCAAGAAGACCTAACAATTGTAAACACTTATGCGCCAAATGTGAAGCACCCAAATATATAAATCCATTAATCACAAACATAAAGAAACTCATCAATAGTAATACCATAATAGTAGGAGATTTCAACACCACACTAACAGCAATGGACAGATCACATAATCAAAAAATCAACAAGGAAACAATGGCTTTGAATGACACACTGGAACAGATGGACTTAACAGATATATTCAGAACATTTCATCCTAAAGCAGCAGAATATACATTCTTCTCCAGTGCACATGGAACGTTCTCCAGAATAGACCATATACTGGGACACAAATCAGCCCTAAGTAAGTACAAAAAGATCGAGATCATACTGTGCATATTTTCAGACCACAATGCTATGAAACTTGAAATCAACCACAATAAAAAATTTGGAAAGGTAACAAATACTTGGAGACTGAAGAACATCCTACTAAAGAATGAATGGACTAACCAAGCAGTTAAAGAGGAAATTAAAAAGTATATGGAAGTCAATGAAAATGATAACACCACGACCCAAAACCTCTAAGACACAGCAAAGGTGGTCATAAGAGGAAAGTATATAGTAATCCAGGCCTTCTTAAAGAAGGAAGAAAGATCTCAGATACACAACCTAACCTTATGCCTTAAAGAGCTGGAAAAAGAACAGCAAAGAAAACCCCAAACCAGCAGAAGACAGGAAATAATAAAGATTAGAGCAGAAATTAATGCTATCGAAACCAGAAAAAACAGTAGAACAGATCTATGAAACCAGAAGCTGGTGCTTTGAAGGAATTAACAAAATTGATAAACCGCTAGCCAGTTTGATCAAAAAGAGAAAGGAAAGGACCCAAATAAATAAAATCAAGAATGAAAGAGGAGAGATCACAACCAACACAGCAGAAATAAAAACAATAATAAGAGAATAGTATGAGCAATTATATGACAATAAAATGGGTAATCTGGAAGAAATGGACAAATTCCTAGAAACATATACACTACCAAAACTGAAACAGGAAGAAATAGAAAATTTGAACAGACCCATAACCAGTAAGGAAATCAAATTAGTATTCAAAAATCTGCCAAAAAACAAGAGTCCAGGGCCAGATGGCTTTCCAGGAGAATCCTACCAAACATTTAAGGAAGAGTTAACACGTATTCTCTTGAAGCTGTTCCAAAAAATAGAAATGGAAGGAAAACTTCCAAACTCTTTCTGTGAAGCCAGCATTACCTTGATTCCAAAACCAGACAGAGACCCCACTAAAAAGGAGGACTATAGACCAATTTCCCTGGTGAACATGGATGCAAAAATCCTCAACAAGATACTAGCCAACCAGATCCAACAATACATTAAAAAAATTATTTACCACGAACAAGCAGGATTTATACCTGGGACACAGGGCTGGTTCAATATCCACAAAACAATTAACGTGATTCATCACATCAATAAAAGAAAGGACAAGAACCATATGATCCTCTCAATAAATGCAGAGAAAGCATTGACAAAATACAACATCCTTTCTTCATAAAAACCTTCAAGAAAGTAGGGATAGAAGGAGCATACCTCGAGACCATAAAAGCCATATATGAACGACCCAATGCTAATCTCATCCTCCATGGGGAAAACCTGAGAGCTTTCCCCCTAAGGTCAGGAACAAGACAGGGATGTCCACTCTCGCCACTGTTATTCAACATAGTATTGAAAGTCTTAGCCTCCGCAATCAGACAACACAAAGAAATAAAAGGCATGCAAATCGGCCAGGAGGAGGTCAAACTTTGACTCTTCGCAGATGACATGATACTCTATACGGAAAACCCAAAAGATTCCACCAAAAAACTTCTAGAATTGATTCATGAATTCAGCAAAGTTGCAGGATATAAAATCAATGCACAGAAATCGGTTGCATTCCTATACACCAACAATGAAGCGACGGAAAGAGAAATCAAGGAATCGATCCCACTTACAGTTGCACACAAAACCATAAAATACCTAGGAATGAATCTAACCAAAGAGGTGAAAAATCTATACACTGAAAACTATAGAAAGCTTATGAGAAATTGAAGAAGACACACACACACACACACACACAAAAAAAAAATGGAAAAAGATTCCATGCTCCTGGATAGGAAGAACAAATATTGTTAAAATGTCGATACTACCCAAAGCAATCTACATATTCAATGTAATCCCTATCAAAGTAACACCAGCATTCTTCACAGAGGTAGAACAAATAATCCTAGCATTTGTATGGAACCAGAAAAGACCCCGAATAGCCAAAGCGATCTTGAAAAAGAAAACCAAAGCAGAAGGCATCACAATCCCAGACTTCAAGCTCTACTACAAAGCTGTAATCATCAAGACAGTATGGTACTGGCCCAAGAACAGACACTCAGATCAATGAAACAGAATAAAGAACCCATAAATGGACCCACAAACGTATGGCCAACTCATCTTTGACAAAGCAGGAAAGAATATCCAATGGAATAAAGACAGTCTCTTCAGCAAGTGGTGCTGGGAAAACTGGACAGTGACATGCAGAAGAATGAACCTGGACCACTTTCTTACACCATACACAAAAATAAACTCAAAATGGATGAAAGATCTCAATGTAAGACAGGAAGCATCAAAATCCTCGAGGAGAAAGTAGGCAAAAACCTCTTTTATCTTGGCTGCAGCAACTTCTTACTCAACACATCTCTGGAAGCAAGGGGAACAAAAGCAAAAATGAACTACTGGGACCTCATCAACATAAAAAGCTTCTGCACAGTGATGGAAACAATCAGCAAAACTAAAAGGCAACTGACAGACTGGGAGAAGATATTTGCAAATGACATATCAGATAAAGGGTTAGTATCCAAAAATCTATAAAGAACTTACCAAACTCAACACCCAAAAAACAAATAATCCAGTAAAGAAATGGGCAAAAGACATGAATAGACACTTCTCCAAGGAAGATATCCAGATGGCCAACCGACACATGAAAAAATGCTCAACATCACTCATCATCAGGGAAATACAAATCAAAACCACACTAAGATACCACCTTACACGTGTCAGAATGGCTAACATTAACAACTCAGGCACTAACAGATGTTGGTGAGGATGCAGAGAAAGGATCTCTTTTGCATTATTGGTGGGAATGCAAGCTGGTGCAGCCACTCTGGAAAACAGTATGGAGGTTCTGCAAAAAACTAAAAATAGAACTACCCTACAACCCAGCAATTGCACTACTAGGCATTTATCCATGGGATAGAGGTGTGCTGTTTCCAAGGGACACATGCACCCCCATGTTTATAGAAGCACTATCAACAATAGCCGAAGTATGGAAAGAGCCCAAATGTCCATTGATGGATGAATGGATAAAGAAGATGTGGTACACACACACACACACACACACACACACACACACAATGGAGTATTACTCAGCAATCAAAAAGAATGAAATCTTGCCATTTGCAGCTATGTGGATGGAACTGGAGGGTATTATGCTGAGTGAAATTAGTCAGTCAGAGAAAGACAAAAATCATATGGCTTCACTTATATGAGGACTTTAAGAGACAAAACAGATGAACATAATGGAAGGGAAATAAAAATGATACAAAAACAGGGAGAGGGACAAAACAGAAGAGACTCATAAATATGGATAACAAACTGAGGGTTACTGGAGGGGTTGTGGGAAGGGGGATGGGCTAAATGGGTAAGGGGCACTAAGGAAACTACTCCTGAAATCACTGTTGCACTGTATGCTAACTAATTTGGATGTAAATTTAAAAAAATAAAAATAAATAAATAAACATTAAAAAAATAAAAAAAATTCTAGACTACAAGGGGAGAATTGGAGAACTAAGTGATTTAATGAAACATAATAATATCCATATCATAGGAGTTCCAGAAGAAGAGAGTAAGGGGCAGAACGTGTACTTTAACAAATCATAGTGGAGAACTTCCCCAATCTGGGGAAGGAAACAAACATTGAAGTCCAGGAGGCACAGAGAACTCCCATCAGATGTAACAGGAATTGATCTTTTGCACAACATATCATAGTGAAACTGGCAAAATACAAAGATAAAGAGAGAATTCTGAAAGCAGCTAGGGACAAATGGGCATTAACCTACAAGGGTAGACACATAAGAGTGTAGCAGACCTATCTACTGAAACTTGGCAGGACAGAAGGGAGTGGCAGGAAATATTCAATGTGCTGAATAGGAAAAATATGCAGCCAAGAATCCTTTATTCAGCAAGGCTACCATTCAGAATAGAAGGAGAGATAAAGGTTTTCCCAGACATACAAAAACTGAAGGAGTTCATCACCACTAAACTAGCCTTACAAGAGATCCTAGGGGAACTCTGAGTGGAATGTTGCAAAGACCACAAAGTACCAGGGACATCACTACAAGCATGAAACCTACAGATAACACAATGACACTAAATGCATATCTTTCAGTAATAACACTGATTATAAATGGATTTAATGCTACAATCAAAAGACATAGGATATCAGAATGGATGAAAAAACGAAGACCCATCTATTTTCTGTCTACAAGAGATCCATCTTAGCCCTGAGGACACCTTCAGATTGAAAGTGAGGGGATGGAGAACCATCTATCATGCTACTGGAAGTCAAAAGAAAGCCAGAGTAGCCATATTTATATCAGACAAACTAGATTTTAAACTAAAGGCTATAACAAGAGATGAAGAAGGACATTATATCATAACTATGGGGTCTATCCATCAAGAAGAGCTAACAATTATAAATGTCTACGTATCCAATTTGGAAGCACCCAAATAAATAAATCAATTAATCACAAACATAAGCAATATTATTGATAAGAATATGGTAATTTCAGGGGCGCCTGGGTGGCTCAGTCGGTTAAGCGGCCGACTTCAGCTCAGGTCATGATCTCGCGGTCCGTGAGTTCGAGCCCCGTGTCAGGCTCTGTGCTGACAGCTCAGAGCCTGGGGCCTGCTTCAGATTCTGTGTCTCCCTCTCTCTGACCCTCCCCCGTTCATGCTCTGTCTCTCTCTGTCTCAAAAATAAATAAACGTTAAAAAAAATTTTTAAGAATATGGTAATTTCAGGTGACTTTAATACTACACTTACAACAATGGACAGATCATCTAGGCAGAAAATCAATAAAGAAACAATGACCATGAATGATACACTGGACCAGATGGAATTGACAGATATATTCAGAACTTTTCATCCAAAAGCAGCAGAATACACATTCTTCTCAAGTGCACATGGAACATTCTCCAAGACAGACCACACACTGGGTCACAAAAGAGCCCTCAAAAAACATAAAAGAATTGAGATCATACCATGAACAATTTCATATCACAATGCTATGAAACTTGAAATCAACCACAGGAAAAAGTTTGGAAAACCTCCAAATGTATGGAAGTTAAAGAACATCCTACTAAAGAATGAATGTGTCAACCAGGCAATTAAAGAAGAAATTTAAAAAATACATGGAAACAAATGAAAATGAAAACACAACAGTCCAAACCCTTTGGGATGCAGCAAAGGCAGTCCTAAGAGGAAAATACATTGCAATCCAGGCCTGTCTCAAAAAACAA
The DNA here is from genome assembly GCF_023721935.1 of Panthera uncia. Taxonomy (NCBI): domain Eukaryota; kingdom Metazoa; phylum Chordata; class Mammalia; order Carnivora; family Felidae; genus Panthera; species Panthera uncia. Next base: position 5,161,533 of record NC_064809.1, on the reverse strand, counting down.
GAAAAAAATCCCCAATACAAAATCTAACAGCACACCTACAGGAACTAGAAACAGAACAGCAAAGACACCCCAAACCCAGCAGAAGAAGAGAAATAGTTAAGATTAGAGCAGAAATACACAATATAGGATCCACAAAAAAAAAAAAAAACCAAAAAAAAAAAAAAAAAAAAGACAGAAAAACAAACCCAAAAACCAAAAAAAGAAAAAAATTAGTAAAGATTAGAGCAGAAATACACAATATAGGAACAAAAAAAAAAAAAAAAACCCAAAAAAAACAAAAAAAAACCGACAGTAGAACAGATCAATGAAACTAAGAGCTGTTTTTTTAAAAAAACTAAACAAATTTGATAAACCCCTAGCCAGACTTCTCAAAAAGAAAAGAGAGAGGACCAAAATAGATAAAATCACAAATGAAATTGGATTTATCACAACCAACCCCTCAGAAATACAAAAAATTATCAGAGAATACTATGAAATATTATATGCCAACAAACTGGACAATCTGGAAGTAATGGACAAATTCCTAGATACCCACACACTACCAAAACTCAAACTGGAAGAAATAGAAAATTTGAACAGACCCATAACTAGTGAAGAAATTGAATCCGTTATCAAAAATCTCAACAAATAAGAGTCCTGGACCAGATGGCTTCCCAGGGGAATTCTACCAGACATTTAAAGCAGAGAAAATACCTATCCTCCTCAAGCTATTCCAAAAAAAAAACAGAAACGGAAGGAAAGCTTCCAGACTCAATCTATGAAGCCAGCATCACCTTGATTCCCAAACCAGACAGAGACCCCACAAAAAAAGGAGAATTATAGCCCAATATCCCTGATGAACATGGATGCAAAAATTATCAACAAGATACTAACAAATAGAATTCAACAGCATATAAAAAGAATTATTCACCGGGGCGCCTGGGTGGCTCAGTCGGTTAAGCGGCCGACTTCGGCTCAGGTCATGATCTCGCGGTCCGTGATTTCGAGCCCTGCGTCGGGCTCTGTGCTGACAGCTCAGAGCCTGGAGCCTGTTTCAGATTCTGTGTCTCCCTCTCTCTGACCCTCCCCCATTCTGACCCTCCCCTATTCATGCTCTGTCTCTCTCTGTTCAAAAATAAATAAATGTTAAAAAACATAATAATAAAAAATAAAAAAGAAAGAAAAAAAAAAGAATTATTCACGATGACCAAGTGGGATTCATTCCTGGGCTGCAGGGCTGGTTCAACATTCACAAATCAATCATTGTGATACATCACATTAGTAAGAGAAAGGATAAAAACCATATGATTCTGTCAATAGATGCAGAAAAAGCATTTGACAAAATACAGCATCCTTTCTTAATAAAAACCCTCAAGAAATTTGGGATAGAAGGAACATACCTAAACATCATAAAAGCCATATATGAAAAGCCCACAGCTAATATCATCCTCAATAGGGAAAAATTGAGAGCTTTTTTCTGAGATCGGGAACACGACAGGGATGTCCACTCTCACCACTGTTATTTAACATAGTATTGGAAGTCCTAGCATCAGCAATCAGACAACAAAATTAAATAAAATTGGCAAAATGAAAAAAACTGGCACCAAAATTGGCAAAGAAAAAGTCAAACTTTCACTTTTTGCAGACGACATGATACTCTACATGGAAAGCCCAAAAGAGTCCACCAAAAAACTGCTAGAACTGATACATAAATTCAGCAAAGTCACAGGATACAAAATCAATGTACAGAAATCGGTTGCATTTCTACACACCAATAATGAAGCAACAGAAAGAGAAATCAAGAAATCGATCCCATTTACAATTGCACCAAGAGCCATAAAATACCTAAGAATCAACCTAACCAGAGATTTAAAAGATGTGTATGCTGAAAACTACAGAAAACTTATGATGGAAATTGAAGAAGACACAAAGAAATGGAAAAACATTCCATGCTCATCGATTGGAAGAAGAAATATTGTTAAAATGTCACTACTACCCAAAGCAATCTACACATTCAATGCAATCCCAATCAAAATTGCACCAACATTCTTCTCAAAGCTAGAACAAACAATCCTAAAATTTGTATGAAACCACAAAAGACCCCAAAGAGCCAAAGTAATGTTGAAAAAGAAAACCAAAGCAGGAGGCATCAAAATCTCAGACTCTACTACAAAGCTGTAGTCGTCAAGATAGTATGGTATTGGCACAAAAACAGACACATAGACAATGGAATAGAATAGAGAACCCAAGGGACGCCTGGGTGGCTCAGTCGGTTAAGTGTCTGACTTTGGCTCAGGTCATGATCTCACAGTTTGTGAGTTTGAGTCCCATGTCAGGCTCTGTGCTCACAGCTCAGAGCCTGGAGGTTGCTTCAGATTCTGACTCTCTCTACCTCCTCCTCCACTCATACTCTGTCTCTCTCTCTCAAAAATAAGTAAACATTAAAAAAAAAAAAAGAATAGAGAACCCAGAATTGGACCCACAAATATATGGCCAATTAAACTTTGACAAAGCAGAAAAGAGTATCCAATGGAAAAAAGACAGTCTCTTTAGCAAATGGCATTGGGAGAACTAGACAGCAACATGCAGAAGAATGAAACTAGACCACTTTCTTACACCATTCACAAAAATAAACTCAAAATGTATGAAAGACCTAAATGTGAGCAAGGAAACCATCAAAACCCTAGATGAGAAAACAGGCAACAACCTCTTTGGCCTCAGTCACAGCAATTTCTTGTTCAACACGTCTCCAAAGGCAAGGGAATTAAAAGCAAAAATGAACTATTGGGGCCTCATCAATATAGAAAGCTTCTGACTGCAAAGGAAACAATCAACAAAACTAAAAGGCAACTGACGGAATTGGAAAAGATATTTGCAAATGACATATTGGATAAAGGGTTAGTATCCAAAATCTGTAAAGAACTTACCAAACTCAACACCCGAAAAACAAATAATCCAGTGAAGAAATGGGCAAAAGACAAGAATAGATACTTTTCCAAAGAAGACATCCAGATAGCCAGCAGACACATGAAAAGATGCTCAACGTCACTCCTCAGCAGGGAAATACAAATCAAAACCATACTGAGATACCACCTCACACCTGTCAGAGTGGCTAAAATTAACAAATCAGGAAATTATAGATGCTGGAGAGGATGTGGAGAAACAGGAACCCTCTTGCACTGTTGGTGGGAATGCAAACTGGTGCAGCTGCTCTGGAAAACAGTGTGGAGGTGCCTCAAAAAATTAAAAATAGAACTACCCCACAACCCAGCAATAGCACTACTAGGAATTTATCCAAAGGGTACAGGAGTGCTGATTCATAGGGGCACATGTACCCCAATGTTTATAAGCACTTTCAACAATAGCCAAATTACAGAAAGAGCCTAAATGTCCATCAACTAATGAATGGATCAAGAAGATATGGTTTATATATACAATGGAATACTACTTGGCGATCAAAAAGAATGAAACCATGCCATTTGCAGCAACGTGGAAGGAACCAGAGGGTATTATGCTAAGTAAAATAAGTCAGGCAGAGAAAGACAGATACCATATGTTTTCACTCATATGTGGAACTTGAGAAACTTAACAGAAGACCATGAGGGAAGGGAAGGGGAAAAAATAGTTACAAACAGAGAGGGAGGGAGACAAACCATAAGAGACTCTTCAATACAGAGAACAAACTGAGGGTGTATGAGGGGGTGGGGGAGAAGGAGAAATGGGGGACCGGCATTGAGGAGGGCACTTGTTGGGATGAGCACTGGGTGTTGTATGTAAGCGATGAATCACAGGAATCTACCCCCAAAACCAAGAGCAGGCTGTACACACTGCACGTTAGCCAATTTAACAAGAACTTTTATTTAAAAAATGAATAAATGATTTGACAACAAATTTCATATTTAAAAATAAATAAATAATGAATAATTGTTAAAAAAATTTTAAATAGTGTTTTTGTATTGAATTTTTCTTTCTTTCTTTTACATTCCATATATGAGACATTATTTGTCTTTCTCTGTATTATTTCACTAAGCATAATGCCCCCGAAGTCCATCCATGTTGTCACAAACAGCAAGATTCCATTCTTTTTATGGCTGAATAGTATTCCAGTCTCTGTGTGTAAAATATATAATATAAACTGTACATACATATAAAATATATATATAAGACAATTTCTTTATCCATTCATTCATTGATGGACACTTAGGTTGTTTACATATCTTGGCCATTATAAATAATGCTGCAGTGAACATGAGGGTGCAGATATCCGTGTGACTCCTGTAGGAGAGGTGCAAACAAGGTATTGCCAAAATAACAGGTGGCAAAGAGTGGCCTTTAACAAGTAGGCAGGGATGTAATTCAGTTTTTCTTGGAGACTCAGAAGATGTTTGAGAATTATTCAGTGCTGCTGTTTTATGTGCATGACATCCATTCATTGTGGTCTTTTTTGTGTGCACAAGTGCTATGAAAAGAGATATCTGGCCAATAAAATGAAGAACTGGAGAGAATAGGGCTTCAAAGTCAATTAAAAAGTAAAATACCAAAGGAACTTTGAGTTCAAAAACAGAACAATTTTAAATAATTGTTAAGCTCACTCTACTCCGACAGGTTGAAATATTTAAAATTCAAAATCCATTTCACAGCATAATTTTCTCAACTACAAAGTGATTAGAATTATGGTTAGGAGGCTCCAGATTAATATAACCGGGTGAGCTACCAGGAAATGAATTGGCTTCTTGGGGACTTTTGCTCCCAAGACTCATCATAGGGAAGAAGGTAAGGGGTGATTTTCCCCAAGACCAGGCAAGGGATAGTATACTAGAATTTGGGCCTTTCGCTCCAGGGATGCAATTTACAGACTGTTTATTTGGTTGAGTTTCTGGGTTTTTTTCGTTTTTGTTTTTGTTTTTGTTTTTGTTTTGTTTTGTTTTGTTTTGTTTTGTTTCATTTAGAAGGCTAACCCAAATAGGTCTTTTCTGGAGGACGACCTAGGCTAATTGAGATAATCTGCCTAGATTGTGAGGATAACTGGATGCACAAAAAGTGTTTTGAAGGGGATGGGGTGGGCTACCGGGAAGGGAGTCAGGGAGGTTTGCTGAGACCAGAGACCAGAGGATGGGTCTGGACAATGACCGTCGGGAGTGACCAAGAAGACACAGGGCACAGTCCTCTCCCTATTTTTCCTGGGTCCTGGTGAAACCCAAGGGAATGGAAGAGGACCATTTGCCATCGGGGGTGGAGGGGGCAGGGAGAACACAATCAGATTTTTGTTGATCTTGGCAAGAGAAAGCTTAGAGTCAGATATGATATGACTTACAAAAATAAGGAAATGTGATTGTTTTATATTTTGAGTACCAATAAACACTTCTTTCCTCTTCCATCTGTTTTTGCGTCTTTGGTTTTGTCTGCTCTTTCCTTCTACAAGTAGAGTGGTGTTCTTTCATTCTCTCGCCCTAACTTTCGCTGCCGTGGTTTCCTCAGGGTAGCTGTGATAGTCAGATGCCCTTATGCTGGTCCCTTAGTTCCTAAGTCAATATCTCCCCAAACCAAGTACACCCTCACTTGGTGAGCACCAGAAGGCATCACCTTCCAGTCTGAGAACCAATTGTCCCTGCTTCCTAAATGGCTCCATGAGTCTCCTTGCTGTTGGAAGTACCCCATGACCCAACGATTCCATTCCTAGGTACACACCTCCCAGAAATGAAAACATGGTTATGCAAAAGCTTGTACACGAATGTGCACACATATGACAAAAGTGCATGGAACTATACATATAACACACACGAATGCACAGAAAGCTGACAAAATTTGAATAAGGGCTATGCATTGCGCTAATGGTTGTGCAATGGTTGTGCTACCATACGGTAGTTATTCATGTTAGCCCCAAGATGAAAATAACTCAAATACCCATGAGCTGGTGAATGAATAAACAAAACGCGTAATACCTATCTAGTGGAGTACTATTCGGTCACAGAAAGGGATGAAGGGCTAATACATGCTACAACATGGATGAGCCTTGAAAACATTATGCTGAGACAAACCAGACCCAAAAGGACGTGTTTTATGATTACATTTATAGATTAGATTACATTAGATATAGGTTAGATTAGATTACATTCTAATTCTTCAGAATAGGCAAATGTATAGAGACAAAAGTAGGTTAGAGGTTACCAGAGGCTGGGAGAAAAGAAATTGGGAGTGATTAATAACAGGCACTGGGTTTCATTCTGAGGTAATGGAAATGTTCTGGAATGAGATAGTGGTGATGGCTGGGCAATATCGTGACTATACTAAAAACTACTGGATTATACAGTAACAAATGGTGAATTTTGTGTTATATGAATTTAAAAGTTTAAGACAAGAAAGAAAGAGGAAATAAAAGAAGGAAAGAAAGAAAGAAAACAAGAAAGAAAGAAAGAAAGAAAGAAAGAAAGAAAGAAAGAAAGAAAATAAAAGAAGGAAAGAAAGAAAGAAAAGAAAGAAAGAAAGAAAGAAAAGGAAAGAACGAAAAGAAAAAAGAAAGAAAAAGAGAAAGAAAAGTCCATTAGCCTTGAGCCACAGCCCTCCCCTTCTTGGTGACACAATTTGACATCTTACCCTCCAGCTCCAAGGGCTCAGTGTCTATCCCCCCACAGCAGATAGCTGGTGACTGAAGACCCTGCCACCGGGCATTGTCTGTCCTGACTCCACAGCATTGCTCTCAACACCAGCTCTGCTCTGAGCGGTGGCTGCTGGCCGAGTTCCCTATCCCTGTATGGGCATGCGGATTTGGAGCCAGCAAAGGAACGACCACCGGCATCACCCCTGAAGTCTAGACGCTATACCTCAGGAACTCAGGTGCCCTGCAGTCAATTCAGTGTCGTTTGGCCAGAGAAAATGGGTTTTGGACTTTGTTGGCAGAAACAGAGCTACCACGTTGCCATGGGCGGAAGAGGGCCAACCCCAAAAGTCATGGTCATCAAGTTAAAATGAGGTTATTAGGACTGGGGACACTGCACACACAGAAGAAAGATGACGTGAAGATATACAGGAGAAGATGGCCATGTACCTGGAAGGACACATGTACCAGCCCCGGGACACCAAGAATTGCCAGCAAACACCAGAATCTGGAAGAGGCAGGGGAGGATCTGCCTGGAGAGCCTTCCAAGAGAGCGTGGCCCAGCCAACACTCCTGACCTCCACAACTGTGAGAGAATCAGTGTGCTGTCTTAAGCCACCTAGCTTTGGTACTTTGCTACACCAGCCCTAGGAAACGAATGCATGTGTAATAGCACAGGGCTGTTGCATGGCGGATGGCAGAGCTCCTACATTTAAAAAAAGAAACCAGCGGGGAACCTGGGTGGCTCAGTCGGCTGAGCGTCTGTCTGATCTATCGGTTGGCGAGTTCCCGGCTCAGGTCATGATCTCACCGTTTGTGAGTTCCAGCCCCACATCAGGCTCGCTGTTGTCAGCAGAGAGCCCACGTTAGATCCTCTCTCTTCCTCTGTCTATGCCCCTCCCCTGCGCCCTCTCTCTCTCTCTCTCTCAAAAATAAATTAAAAAAAAAAAAAAAAGACAGAAACCATCATGAGTGTTATTCACAAATGCAACTTCTCACAGGGCAAGATCTCTGATAGAGATCTCAAGGGGATTATGCTGAGTGAAGAAAGTCCGCCTCTCACACGCATTCTTCGAATGATAAAATCACAGACATAGAGCATAGATCGGCGGTTGCCAGGGCTTAGGGAGGGTGTGAGAGGAGGGTGGCTGTGGCCATAAAAGTAACAAGGACGGATCCCTCCTTGTGGCCCATCCCTTCTGCGTCTTGACAGCGTTGGTCACAGACGGATCCGCATGTGTCACACCTGCACAGAACTGAATCCACACGCGAACGGACGCATGGGAACCTGACAAAATTCGAACAAGGCCCACGGATCGCATTGAGGTCCCCTTCCTGGTTGGGATACTATATGGCAGTCACTGGAGATGCTCCCACCGGGGGAACGGAACGCGGAGCAGAGAGGCCCCGTCTTGCCTAATGTCAGTCCTGTGACCGGGAGTTTCTGAGCTTTCTCATCACAGACCGGCTCGAAACAACTTCAGGCGCCGCTTGAGATCCCAAGAAAGGAAAATAACCCGCCTGCCAAAGAGGCAGACGGAAAACTAGGAGCGCTTGTCTGACGAGAGGCACCGGGGCACAGAGACGCGAACTGCCGGGCCTTTCGTTGCTCCCCCCGCGCCCTCCACGCCCCCTTCAAATGTCTGCAATTTCCTTGGGGAAGAAAGGCGCCCCCGGATTTGGACAAAGCGCAGGTGGCACAGGAGGCAGGCGGCCCGACCGGCCACAGCGCGGCGACACCTCCGCCGTCGCCCACGGAGACCGGACGACACCAGCGGAGCTCAGGGCCACTCGCCCGCCAGCCGGTCTCCGGCCCAGAAGTGCAGGGACACCGGCAAAGCGGCGGTCGGAGCGACAGGCGGGGACCAGCGAGAGGGGAGGTGCCCGGGGCGCCGCAGCAATCAGGTGTGAACGCCCACCAGCCGCGCTCGCTGATAAGAGTTTGCGTCGCGAACGCCCTGTGCGAGGGGACACGAGCCCCGGTGGCCGAGTGGGGACCCCGGGGGCGAGGAGACAGGCGGAGGGGCAGGACCGCGGGCCTGCGCAGGTGGCGATGCGGACCCCTCTCCGCGCAGCCCGGGGCGCTCCGGGGACGCGGGCGGCGGCGGCGGCGGGGCTTTTCCGAGAGGAGGGGGTGGGGATGCTGAGTCACCCATCTGTCACGGCTCCGCACCTCTCCCCAGCCCTCCGGGGGCCAAAGCAAAAGCGAAAGCGAATGCGACTGGCGGGGCGGCCAGTCCCGGGAGTGGCGCCCGCCACCGCCTCGGGGACGGTCGGGCATCTGCCCGCGCGGCCGGCGGGGCGTCGGGGCGGCCGCGAGCCCGGGGGCCGGCGGGCCGGAGCGCGGCCGAGCGTGCGGACATGGGCCGGCGGCCGCCCCAGGGCTGCGGGCTCCGCGCCCTCCCCGCGCCGCTGCCGCTGCTGCTGCTGCTGCTGCTGTTGCTCCGGCCGCCGGCGACGCCCGGTAGGGAGAGGCGCGCGTCCCCCGCGGGGCGGGGAGGGGTGGGGGGGAGAGGCGGCGGGGGCGCCCCACCTACCGCGGCCGCGGGTCGGTGCCCAGGACCCGACGCTGCGCCCACGCGCGGGGACACGTGGACGGGGCGGCGGGGAGGGCCCGCACCCCCGGCACGCGAGCCACGCCTTCCCCGCTTCCGAGGCGAAGGGACGGAGCCGGGGTCGCCAGCGGGGCTCCGGGCCGGAGGTTCCCAGCCGCTCGGAGAAATCTGGGAAGGCGGCTGTCTGAGCCCCCCACCCCCCACCCCCCGGGAGAAAACGGTGCCGTCTACACCGCTGGCAGAGCCCGCGGGGGTCCGAGGAAGACCCCCGGTCTCTGGGTCTCTGCCCTCGGACCCGGAGCGCGGCGGTAGGACGGGGTGGGCGCTGCGTCCCTGCGGAGAGAAAACGTGTGCGGCCGGTGAGTGCAGATTCCTAAGCAGCAGGAAACCGCGAAAGGGTTAGCAGCCTGGGGTCCGCGCACCCCGGCCAGCGGGGAAGAGACCAAGCCGGTGATGGCTCGGTGCGCTCGCGACGAACGTGGGTCGTCAGATGTAATCTCAGCAGGAAGACCCGAACGGGGAGCTAGAGAGCAGGGAGGAGAAAGCATAGACGGTCTGGCTTTGTCCTTGTCAGCGTTTCTTGATCCTTTTACAGTCAGGAAGCGACCTGAGGGTCTCAACAGGGCTCGGAACCCTCTCCCCAGAAAAATGCATCAATGCACGTGCATAGAATTGGGGGGGGGGGGCAGGGATTCACTGAAGGCCATCCACCCATCGTACACTCGCCGGGAGTTGGTTAACCCCGTGATGTGTGTGCGTGCGTGCGTGTGTGTGTGTGTGTAAGGCAAGACTCTCCATCATTTACACCGAGTCGGTCCAGTCTGTCCGCCCAGTGGGTGATCAGAGCTATCCATCCACGGCTGCTGCTGCTGCGGCTGGGTTGGTGTGAACCCTGTAGCTCTGCGGGCTTTCATGAAGTTTTATTTTCTTGACACTATGGATTTCCCCCCACATCTGAGAATCTGACTTGTGTTGGTGACCTAGTCAGTTCCTCTCAGCTCGCTAGCCAGCGTGCGGGGTAGCCAGCAGACCGGGGCAACTGTACCCGCACGACGTGGAAGTGAGGTGCAGCTTTAGTCTGAGCCCAGCCAGGCTGAGCTGTACCCTTCCAAGCGCAGAAGAAAGGTCTCCAAAGCTCATCAGCTACAGCGTGGTTGTTGGCCTCACCAAGGTACTGCTGCCATTCAGCTGCTCCTGATGTTTCCTGTTTCTTGAACCGTTTTATTGAAATACAGGATATAATAAACTTCATACATTTAATGGCATGATCTGATGGGTTTAGAGGTAAATGTATACACTTGTGGAACCGTCATGATCAAGAAGGTCAATATAATCATCGCCACCGAAAGTTTCCTCTTGTCCTGCGTGATCCTCTATCCCCCCAGGCCACCACCATGGCCTTTCACTTTTGGCTTGCTGTGATTTCTAGAATTTTATATATATGGAATCATCCAATGTGTACTGTTTCTTGTCTGGCTACTTTCACGCATAGTCATTATTCTGATAATTCTCCCTCCGTCTTGTCCTTTGTATCAATAGTTCACTCCTTTTTATTGCTGAGTAGTATTTCATTGCATGGGTATCACACTGTTTGTTTATCCATTCAGTTCTTACTGGACATCTGGGTTGTTTCTGGTTTGAAGCTATTACATTTAAAGCTGTGATGAACATTCATATGTAGGTTTTGTGTGGACACAGGCTTTCATTTCTCTTGGGTAGAGAAGGTGGGAGTGGAGTGGCTGAATCATGGGGCATGTATGTGTTTAATTTTTACATTCCCACCAGCAAGTGTCTGAGTTCCAATTCCTCCACATCTTTGTCAGCACTCGGTATGATCAGTTTTTTTTTTCCTTTAAAATATTTTCCCAGCTTTACTGAGATATAATTGACATATAACATCATGTAAATTTAAGGTGTACAATACAATGATTTAATATATGTACTTCTTGTGAAATGATTTCCATCATAAGTTTAACACATTCATCACCTCATATATTTGCCAAATTGTGTGTGTGTGTGGTTCATCAGTCTCTTTAGTTGTACCCATTCTAATAGGTGGGTAGTGGACCCTTGTAATTTTAATTTGCATTTTTCTAATAACTAATAATGTTGAGCATCTTCACATGTGCTTATTCGCCACCAATGTATCTTCTTTGGTAAAGCATCTGGTTAAACCTCTTGCCCTTTTAAAAATTGAGTTAAATTGTTATTGAGTTTCCAGCATTCTTTATATATTTTGGATACAAGACCTTTATCAGATATGATTTGCAAATATTTTCTCAGAGTCTGTGGCTTATCTTTTCATTCTCTTAACAGTATCTGATGAAGAACAGAAATTTTTAATTCTGAGAAAGCTCAATTTATTAATTTTTCTTTTATGTATTTTAATAGCTTTCAGTGTCCTCTCTAAGAAATCTTTGCCAAACTCAAGGTCACAAAGATTTTCTTCTAGAGGTTTTATAGCTTTAAGGTTTTACATTTATGTCTGTGATTCCTTTTTGAGTAATTTTCTATATAATGTGAAGTATGGATTGAAGCTTCCCTATTGGTTTGGTTTCAGGTTTTGTTTTGCGAATGGATATCCAACTGTTCTAGCACTATTTGTTGGAAAGATGATCTGAGCTGAATTCTTCTTACACTTATTTTGAACATCAGCTGTTCTTTAAGCCTTGGTTGCTGTAGACAAAACATTAGTCTGTGAAAATCAGTTACATTTCTATACATTAGCAATGAGCCATTGGAAATTGAAATTTAAAAAATAGGAATCATTTTCAATAGCATCAAACAGTACGACCCACTTACAGATAAATCTGACAAAAGGTGAGAAAGACCTGGACACTAAAAACCACCAACCACTGCTCAGAGAAATGAAAGCAGACCTAAACAGATGGAGACTGTATACCATGCTCATGGACTGGACAACCCAATATTGTTAAGGTAACACTCCCCCCAACCCAGGTCAGAATTTCAGCAGGCTTTTTGCAGAAATCAACAAACTGATGGCAGATTTCACCTGAAAATGCATAAGGCACAGTGTAGCCAAAACAACTTTGAAAAACAACTGAATTGGAAATAATACTTCTGACTCTGAGACTTATTAATAAGGTCACAGTAATCAAGACAACAGAGTATTAGGGAAAAGATGAACAGAGAGCTAACAGAGTAGACTGTGCCCAACGTTTTTCAATGAGCTAGGAAGGGAAGTGGATACAAATGATTAAATTTGCTACTTGGTACTATGATCCTGGTCAGAAATTATAGAGAGAAGCCCATTCCTTATCACCAGCTGAGCAAATAATACAGTCTCAGATATGCTCCTGCTAGTTTGCAGTGCTAACAGACACAGCAAGTTGCTGTTATCTGTTCTCATTCAAAAGGCATGATTTGGAGGGGAAACCCATCAACTTGAGCATGAAGTAATTTAATTCTTAAAGATCCTCACAACCTGAAAGGTTGAAGATGATTTTCCAAAAGCAGCTGGAGAAAATGATGATTTGTTTGAAGATAAATATATCTCACCAACTTGGGTTTCGTTGTACAGGGTGTTAGTACACTTTGGGGTGGTTTTACAACTTGTGTGTGCTTAAACATTTTTTAAACAATTTTTTGCAGAATTCTAGGGAGTTTTACTCAAACCTTTCCTTTTTTTTATTTGAAATCCATCTTATCTAGTTATAATTGCTTTGTGCTGCTACTCATAACAAAACACTGATGAAAACTTTAATGCACAAAATATGGGATTTATTGAAATCAACCTAAGTGTTCAACAGTGGAGGACTGCATAAGCAAAGTGAAGTTCCTTTCAAATAATATGCATCATATTATTCAGTTTTTACTAGAAGATCCTTAAGTAGTTGTCATTGAGCAGGGAGATACTATGGGTCATGTGTGTGTGAGTGTAAGTCTGCTTAGTTGTCTGCCTTTTCTTATTTTTCTCTCATAATTTAAATTGCCTTTGTAAAGAGAAAATCAAACTACAAAAGAAGTAGCACAAAAAAAGATGTAGAATTTGGGGGTTTTCTCAGATTCATTTTTAATTAATTATAGCTGATCTTGTTTGGCAATGTTTTCATGACTTCATAAAGTTTGCAAATGCGTTCTATAAAGTTACCATATATAACATTTGTGCATACTTTTATACATATTATAATGTTTTATACATAAATTTTATAACATTTTTGCAGTTTGTTTAAACAGTTCCTTATGGCTAGAGATGTGTGTAGGCTGGATATTTAGGTCGTTTCAAAATGTTGGATGTTCTGAGGCACCTGGGTGGCTCAGTCGATCGAGCAGCTGACTCTTGATTTCAGCTCAGGTCGTGATCCCAGGATCGTGGGATTGAGCCCTATATTGGGAGCTGAGCACGGAGCCTGCTTAAGATTCCCGCTCCCTCTCTCTCTCCCTCTCCCTCTCCCTCTCTCTCTCCCTCTCCCTCCCTCTCTCCCTCTTCCTCTCTCTCTCTCCCCCTCTCTCTCTCTCCCTCTCTCTCTCTGTATACATATATACATACATATGTACATATATACATACATGTATATACATATACATACATATAAAATAAAAGTTTTTTTAAATATTTGATGTTCTAAAAAGCACACAGTAGGAATAACTGGATGAAAATAAGCTATACAGAGCAAAAAAGGGCAGGGAAAATGCCTCAACATCTAAAAACAAAAAATGGAAGAAATACTCCTGGGGATATTCTTTTTCAATCAAATCATCACTTTCAACTAACTTGTTTGGGCTAAATCACCTTTGCCAAATTGATCTTACCAAATAGTGAGTAACTCAGTGACAACATGTATAACCACCCCCACCCCCCCCCCCCCCCCCAGTATATACACTTGGGAGTCATATCCATGTTACTCATTAAACATGGTTGACATTATTTGAATGTTTTCTATTAGGAAAGACTTGATCTTTCGAGCAGTAGGAAGCCATTGAAGGTCTCTGGGCAGGAGGGACATTATTGGACCTACATGGTAGAAAGATTACTCTTGTAAAGAATGTGAAGAGTAAACTGTAGTCAGAAGGGTCTGAAGGCAGGAAGCTAAGTTGGAAACTTTTGTAATAGTTCCAGTAAGTGGTGATGAAATCCTGAATCAAGACAGTGTCAATAAGGAAGAGAGGAGGGGGCAGATTTCCTCTTGAGTCTTACAAGTATAGAGTCTATTTCATTCTTTCTCTTTTCTTTGCTCTTTACCCTCTAGCCACTCAACTATTCTGATCCCTCAAAAATCAATATTTAAGGACTTGAACTATGATGAATTCATCTGCCACACAAAAAGTGGATTGGGAATTTCTGTTAGTGAGCCTGAGAGAGAAAGAAAAGAATTGATGAGTTAAAGATAATGACCTGGATATAGAGTGTTTACCAAATTCAAGTTTGAAAATGATTAACAAAGTGAGTGCCAAAAGGAAATAAATGTGTTGGCTTGGCTGGCATTTCAGCTAGAAAAATGAAGGAAAATGGATTACTGTGAACACAAGGCCTTTATGCTTTTGATGTGTCAGCATCACAGTGAGCTTCTTGAGGGGAGAAATTACATCTTATTCTTCTTTGTATCTTAACACACTTGGCATGCCGTGGACATATACTTGGTAGAATAAGAGGGAAAAAATGGGAATGGATTCCGACTCTCCTTAAAGAACGGGAAGGGCATGCTAACAGGATACCTTTTGAACTCTGGATATGAGACTGGGCCAAGGATACTTAATATATTAGACTGTGTAAATCAACTTGACAGAGGAGTCTGATTCACAGGTTCTGTGAAATAGAGAGAGGTGTGGCCCTCCACGCTATTTTGGTGACTTCATTTGTGATCACTGGGGCTTGTATATGATTTTTTTGGCTACTTGAGAATTTTCAAAATCCCAGAACCTTAAGTTTACTATTTTCATTACTTCATCCATTCCTCTCTGTGTATTCATAAGCCACTAACCCCAGAAGACACCTATGACCTACCAGGCCTACCTAGCACTGTGGGAGCAGCAGAGAACTGTGAAATCCATTCACCATAATATTATGTTCCACAAAGAACTCACAATATTATAAATGAGGCAAGACGTGCTTACACGGAATATCTAAGGAATAATGTTCTGAGAGAATATATACAGAAATTATAATTGAGTATCAAAAGATATGATTAAGGCCTCTAGAAAGAAAGGTTATTGCTACAATCAAATGTATTATCTCTGTTATATTTATGAGTTTAGCTTTGTATAGTAAGTAACTGGTCATTGTGTGGCTGACTGGGCTGGCTTCAGTGTCTTGATACCCTTGTGCATTCATATATCAATTGTTATCTTTTCTTGAGGCATGTTCACAATGGAAAGACCACTAGTAGGTTTCCTTTTTCGGCAAAATGACAGAGTAGATATTCTAAATAAAAACTCTCCTGCTACAAAACACCCAGAAATGATGAATAATACAGAGGAAGTATCTATTAAAATCTGTAGCCAATAAAATCACCAACTGTTTAAAGCAAAAATAATAATAATCTATTGTGGTGTTTATAACATATGTGGAGGTAAAATGTATGACAACAATAGCACAAAGGCTAGAAGAGAAATGGAAGTATATTGCTTAAGGTCCATAAGAACTGCATATGCAAAGCAGTATAATGTCACATGAAGGTGAACTGTGATGAGGTAAATACGCTATAAATCCTAAAGCAACCACCAAAATAATACAACAAAGAATTACAGTTAGTAAGCCGAGTGGATAAAATGAAATCGTGAAATATACTCAAATAATCTCATGACATGATCATCTCCATAGAGAATCCTATGGAATCTACAAAAATGCTCTTAGAAGAAGTGAGTTTAGCAAGGCTTCAGAATACACAATTAACTCACAAATGTCAATATATAAAATACTAGCAATAAGAAGTTAGAAACTGAAACAAAATACCATTTGTGTTGACATAAAAATTAGGAAATATTTAGGAATACATCTGACAAAAAAATGTGCAAAACTGGTAACCAAAAACTATATAAAATTTCTGAGATAAATTACTGAAGACTTAAATAAATTGAGAGAGATACTGTTTATAGATATTGAGAAGACTCAATATTATTATGATGTCACTTCTTCCCCAACTTGATCTCTAGATTTGATGCGATTCCAATCTAACTTTCAAAGGGATTTTTTTTTTTTTTGGTAGAAACTGATATACTTATTCTAAAATTCAGTAAAGGACCAAACCCAACTTTGAAAATGATTAACAAAGTTGCAGGATTGATACTACCTGACTTCAAGATTTGTTATAAAGCTACAATAATCAAGACATAGTAGTATTGGTGTCAAGATTAACAGACAAATATATTGATTGATGAAACAGAATACCAAGTCCAGAAATAAACCCACACATATTTGATCCTGGCTCAGGATCCTATACCAATTCCACTGGAGGTCCACTACTGTGGGACAAGGGGAAGGAAGCTTTTTTTCTACACAAAACCTGTTAAAGATATAAGGGAGAAGTTGCATGCCATGAAAGTAAGGAGCCATATATTGAAAGCTCCAACCCCGAGAGCCGGATACACAAGGCATCCTAAGACTGGGATAGGACTAGGACAACAGCAAACTTCTCCTGACCCCACCACCTCCAGCAAGTGAGCACCAAGTAACAAGCACAGCAGTCAATCACTGAGGGTGTGGTGAGCAAGGGTGTAGAGAAGTCCTCTTGTGGTTTAGATACAGAGAGAAGGACAAAAGATGAGGGAGGATTAGGGACATAGAGAAACCCTCTGGCACTCCAGCCCCCGCCCTAACCACAAGTTACCACTAGAGGAATTTGAAGCCAGTGGTGTTCTGAAGGTAACCAGAGAACAACAAAATCCAAACCCAATTCAAAACCTGACTAGACTGACCAATCCCCCCACACTATCAGTCTAGCAGGAGAAGCTTTCTCATTTTCAGGCATAAATACTATTTATCTCAGTTCTACACACATGGTCCAGCATTCGATTAAAAATTACATGACACTCAAAAAAAAGCAGCAACAACACAATCCCACTATTAAGGGACAAAGCAATAACAAGATTCAGAGATGACCCCCAAATCGGAACTATGAGACTGAAAGTTAAAATAAATATCATCCACATGTTAATGGCTCAGTGGAAAGGATGGATGGTATTTCTGAACAAATGTGGAATTTCAGTTGAGAGGTGGAAACCATATGAAAGTGTCAAATGGAAATGTTAGAAATTTAAAAAAAAATCAGTAATAGAAATGAAGAAAGGTTTTGACAGACTTATCAGAACACTGATAGCACAAAGCCAAAGACACAGCCAAAGAATCAGTTAACTTGAATATAGGTCAGTAGAAATTACTCTAACAAAACACAAAGAGAAAAAAAGAGAGAGAACAAAATGGAACAAAGTATCTAAGATCTGTAGGACAACAGAAAATAGGCTAATCTATGTGTGATCAGAATTCCAGAAACAAGAGGGAATGAAGCACAAGAAATATCTGAAGAGATAATAGTTGAGAATATCCCCAAATTTATAAAAGATATTAAATCACAGATCCAGGAATCTCAGAGAACACCAAACAAGGTAAATGTCCACCCCCCTCTCCCACCCAAAAACCCTCATCCTGAAACACATCATACTCAAACTGCTGAAAAACAAAGATAAAGAAAAATTATGATAAAGTGGATAAAGAGACTTTCCACATAGAAGAACAAAGATAAGAATTTAAGCAGACTTCTTATCAGAAATTATGCAAGCCACAAGAAAATGGAGTGACATGTTGAAAGTCCTAAAATAAAACAAAACAAAATAATCTGTCATTCCAGAAATTCTATAACCAGGAAAATATCTTTCAAAAATAAAAACAAAATAAAGACTTTCCCTGACAAACAAAGAGTAGAAGGATTCATCACCAGCAGACTTACACCATAAGCAACACTTTAAAAAGTTCTTTGGGCAAAAGGAATATAATCCTAAACAGAAACTTGGATATCTGAAAAAAAAAAAAAAGCTCTGGAAAGGATTAAAATGGAGGTAAATAAAATATATTATTTCTTTTAAATCACTCTAAAAATATTTGACTATTTAAAACAAAAATAGTAGCAAAGTATTGCATTTATAGAATGTATAAAAGTACAATGTATGACAACAAAAAAATGGGAGGGAGAAATTGTTAACTATGCATTGGTAGAGTTCTTAACTATATGTGAGATGCTGTAATATTATTTGAAGGTAACCTCTGATAAAATAAAGATGTATATTCTTTACCTTAGCAAAATCACTAAAAATAATTTAAAGTGGTACACATAATAAACCAATGAAGATAAAGTGGGATAATAAATAATAATCAACCCAAAAAAGGGAGTTAAGAGGAAAAATGAACAATGATCAGATGGAACAAACAGGAACATCTAGAAAAATGGTAGGCTTAAATCCAGCCACATCAAAAATTACATTAAATATAAGTGATCTAACCACACCAATTAAAAAACAGAGGTTGTTCAATTAAATTAAAAAAAAAACTCAACTATATGCTGACTACAAAATAGCCACTTAGGATATACAGGCAAAGATATGTTAGGAGAAAAAGGATTGAAAAAGATATACCATGCAAACAATAATCAGAAGAAATGTGGAGTATTTGTATTAACAGCAAAGTAGACATCAGAATAAGGAATATTACCAGGGATAAGGAGGGACATTACATAATAAGGGGGTTAATTCACCAGGAAGACATAGAAATCCTAATGGTGTCTGTACCTACATTATGGAGCTTCAAAATTCATAAAGCAAATGTGATAGAACTGAAAGAAGAAAAATACAAATTCGGGATTATAGTTAGAGACTTTAACACTATTCCTCCAGTTAAAAAAAAATAGAAAAAGAAGCAGTAAACATATAGAAGATCAAAATGTTAATCTAATTGGCATTTACAGAAGACACGCCCATCCAACAACCAGAATACGCATTCTTTTCAAATACATATGGAACATTCACAAGAGAGACCATGCTGTGGGCCATAAAGTAAACCTCAACAAATTTCCAAATCATTGAAATTACACAAAATATGTCCTGTAACCACAATGGAATTAAATTAGAATGCACTAACAGAAAAATATCTGGAAAATCCTCTGGATAAAAATATCTGGAAATTCAATAAATTATTATATTAATAATTTTATTATATTATTATAAATAATCTGCAGGTCAAAAAAGAAATTAGAAGGGTAAGATAGAAAATTTTTTTAATTGAAAATAATAAAAATACATTTAAATAACATAATTTGTGGAACTCAAAGAGATCATAGACAGAAATTAATCATACTAAGTACTTATATTAGAAAAGAAGAAAAGTCTCAAATCAATGATCTAAGCTTCCACCTTAAGAAACCAGACAACAATGAACAAATTAAACCTAAAGTAAGCATAAGGAAGGGAATGTAATGATAGGAGCAGAAATCAATGAAATTGAATGCAGAAAAAACAACAGACAATATCAACTAAACTAAAAGCTGGTATTTCAATAGATCAATAGAATCCTAAACCTCTAGCCAGACTGATCAAGAAGAAAAGTGAATAAACATTGATTCTCAACATTGGAATGAAAAGGAACATCACTGCAGATCCTACAGATACCGATGGGTCATAAAGTTTTATTATGAATAACTTTATGGCTGTAAATATGACAACTTAGATAAAATGGACAAATTCGTTGAAACACAAATACCAAAGTTCACTCAGGAATGGATAACCTGAGTTGTCTTATATTTTAGAGAGTTAAAATTGTAGCTTAAAACAACTCCAAAAAATTCCAGACCCACATGTCTTCACTGCTAATTCTTTTTTTTTTTTTAATTTTTTTACATTTATTTATTTATTTTGAGAGAGACAGAGACAGTGTGAGCCAGGGAAGGACAGAGAGAGAGAGAGAGAGAGAGAGAGAGAGAGAATCCCAAGCAGGCTCCATGCTACAAGCACAGAGCCCGATGTGGGGCTTGAACTCATGAAACCATGAGATCACCACCTAGGCCAAATCCGAGTTGGAGGCTTAACCAACTGAGCCACCGGGTACCTCTTCACTGCTAATTCTTAAAAAAAAAAAAAAAAAAAAAAAAAAAAAATCAACAAAGGCATGCAAATTTGAGTATTGGCTAAATCCTCAACAACAGCAATGAAGTACGGAAGACAGGTAATGATAACTACCCAGAATTCTATGTTGCACAAAACTGTCATTTAAGAAAGATGATGAAATAAAGACTTATTCAAACAAAAAGAAACTGGTAATGGGTGATGGCATTAAAGCATCTCCAATGTTCTTGTATTGCTGGGGAGGAGGCTGTGGATATGAATTAACATTTACACATTGAGGATGCATGTTAAAGAGGTTAGTATAATCAGTAAATAGAGAGAGATCACTTAACACAGAATGGTACCAATTCTAAGCCTGTGTACCTGTAAAGCATAACCTCAAAATATATGAGGCAAAAATGATTAGAACTATCAAAACAATTAACAAATAGGGGCGCCTGGGTGGCTCAGTCGGTTGAATGTCTGACTTCAGCTCAGGTCATGATCTTACAGCTTGTGAGTTCAAGCCCCGCGTCAGGCTCTGTGCTGACAGCTCGGAGCCCGGAGTCTGCTTCAGATTCTGTGTCTCCCTCTCTCTCTGTCCCAACCCACTCGCATTCTGTCTCTGTCTCTCTCAAAAATAAATAAACATTTAAAAAAATTTTGTTAAAAATAAAAAAATTAACAAATACACGATCATAATGGAAGCTTTTAACATACCTCTCCAAGTGTTTGATGGGTCAAATGTGAAAATAAATCAGTAAGAATATAAAAGTTTTGAAAATAATTAACAAGCTTGATCAAATATGGACTACTATGTCTAACAACTGAATACCACACACAGAGAACATTTATACATTTTTTTTTACATTTATTTATTTTTGAGAGACACAGAGAGACACAGAGCGTGAGCAGGGGAGGGGCAGAGAGAGAGGGAGACACAGAATCCGAAGCAGGCTCCAGGCTCTGAGCAAGCTGTCAGCACAGAGCCCGACTCGGGGCTCTAACCCATGAACCACGAGATCACGACCTGAGTAGAAATCAGACTCAACCAACTGAGCCACCCAGGTGCTGCCAGGGAACATTTATAAACTCTAACTATGTGTTGCCAGGTCATAAAATCAGCCTCAATGCATTTCAAATGATAGAGATCATATAGACCAACTTCTCTCATCACAAGGAATGTAAGTCAGAAAAAAATAACACAAAATAAATTAGGACAAAACAAAACAAAAACACTATCTTCTGAAAACTTAGAACCATAAATACTTACATTAGAAAATAAGGAAAGTTTCACATTACATGCAAAGGATCCAACTACAGACGTGATTAAAAAGCAGAATAGGTCCAATAGAAGAATGAAGCAAATAATAAGGATAAAAGCAGATGTAAATAACACTGAAAACAGAGGTACATCAGAGAGATGCAACAAATCCAAAACTTGGTTCTTTGAAAAAAAATCTACTGAAATGAACAAACCTCTAGCAGAATTAATCAAGGATAAAAGAGAAAGGATAAACAAATAACATTAGGCATGTAAAAGAGGAGATAAATAAAACGTTTAAAATGCCTTCACGCTCGTAAGTTTGAAAGTGTAGGTGGCAGGTCCTTATTTTTAAAAAATTACCAAAACTAACTCAGGAAGAAATAGACAAACCTGAATATTCCCTTTCAAAATAGGAACAAGACAAAGTTTCACGGTATAATGCCTACTCTTCAACCTTGTACAGGAAGTCCTAACCAATATAGTAAGACAAGAAAAGCAAACATTATACAGATTGAAGTGAACTTTTTAAGCTCATTTTTCTCAGATATATGATTGTTATTTTATCATAATAATATGCAGATAAATTATTAAGGATGGAGCTGGATTGCCGAATTAAAAGTCAATATTCAAGAACCAATATTCTTTCTGTGTACCTGCAAAAAGCATTTTGATAATGAATGTTTTTAAAAGATAACATTTAGAAAGCACACCTCCTCGCCCAAAGTACCTAGGAATAAATCAACAAAAGATATGTCACTCCTTTATACAGAAAAATTATAAAACTTTTTGAAAGAAACCTAAATAAGTAGAGAGATATACATTGTTTCTGGATAAGAAGACTCAATATCTTCAAGATGTCAATTCTCCTCAAATCTATCCTGGGATTCAATTTAAAAGTTTTAAAAATTAAGATGGACAAATGTTAGTGAGACTGAAAAAGTAACCCGCCTACTGCCGGTGGAAGTATAAATTGGTGCAGTCACTTTGGAAAACAGTTTGGTATTATCCAAAATTGATACACATATGCTATCTCCCAGCAATGCCATTACTAAGAAAATACCATAAAGAAACTCTTTTCCATGAGCATCAAGAGACATGTGCAAGGTTATTTCTAGCACTATTATTTGTAAAGCAAAACACTAGAAACAATCCAAATGTCTGACAACAGTAAAATGGATAAACTGTGGTGTTTCCATATAATACTTTAATACCAAAAGTGGATGAACTCTAGCTACATGCATCAACATAAATAAAAAACATGACACTGTGTGAGAAGCATAGTAGAGAAGAATACATATAATACATTCAAAACAAAACCTAGGTATTTTATTACTTGGGAATACTTATTTGTGCAGTAAAGCCATAAATAAAAGCAAAACAATGATTATTACAAACATCAGCATAGTGTTCATTTCTTGAGGAGATAAAGGCATCTGGGGAAGGCACTCAAGTGACCTCTAAGTTACTGGTAATACTCTATTTCTTAAGCCGATTGGCATACACATGAGTCTTCATTTTATGATTAATCCTTAAACTGCACATAAACACTTTATATACTTATGGATGTATGATTTTCACAACAAAAAGGGCTTTAGGTATGTGCAGGAGGGGAAGAGGGTACTGAATAGGAGGTACTCTGAAGCAACCATCCTTCTCAAATACAAATTCTGTAACTGATTATTGACTCACCCTGGTAAATACTTGTCAACAATAAATGGATTTAATCAACTACAAATAATCAACATTCAAACATTTATTTAAAAAAATCAATACAGAAGTTAAAGATCAAATTAGAGCCTGCTAAGGAGAAATTAGTGAACTAAAAGATGAGTCTGAAGATACCAGAGTACAGCACAGAGAAATGGATGATGAATCAGAGATTAAAGATATAAAGGACAGAACTATGGAATGAATGTTTGTACCCTCTCAACTTCAAATGTTGAAATCGTAATCCTGAGGGTGATGATACTCAGAGGTGGGACATTTGGAAGGTAATTCCATTTAGATGAGGTCATAAGGGTGTAGCCATGAGGGGATTAGTGTCCTTATAAGAAGAGGTAAAGGCTCAGAGCTCTCTTTTTCTCAACCCTGTGAGGATAAGGCAAGAAGGCAGTAGTAGTCTGTAAACCATGCAGTGGGCTCTCACCACAACCCAATCATGCTGGCACCTTATCTTGGATTTCCAATGTCTAGAATGTGGGAAATAAATGTTTGTTGTCACCCAGTCTACAGTATTTCGTTATACATAGCAACCTGGACTTAGACAGATAGAACAAGGATCATGACTGGAGCTCCAGAAGATGATAATAGGGACATTGATGAAGAGGATATAGGGAGATAATGGCTGAGTATTTTCCAGAAAGGCTTAAAGCCATCAAAGACACCAAAGGTCAAACTTGGGAAATGACACCAAGCAAGATAAACAAAAACAAACCCATACCAAGAATCATTGTGAAAAGACCTCTCTGACCTCAGCTGTAGCAATTTCTTACTTGACACATCCCCAAAGGCAAGGGAATTAAAAGCAAAAATGAACTACTGGGACCTTATGAAGATAAAAAGCTTCTGCACAGCAAAGGAAACAACCAACAAAACTAAAAGGCAACTAACGGAATGGGAAAAGATATTTGTAAATGACATATCGGACAAAGGGCTAGTATCCAAAATCTATAAAGAGCTCACCAAACTCCACACCCAAAAAACAAATAATCCAGTGAAGAAATGGGCAGAAAACATGAATAGACACTTCTCTAAAGAAGACATCCAGATGACCAACACGCACATGAAAAGATGCTCAACGTCGCTCCTCATCAGGGAAATACAAATCAAAACCACACTCAGATATCACCTCACCCCAGTCAGAGTGGCTAAAATGAACAAATCAGGAGACTATAGATGCTGGAGAGGATGTGGAGAAACGGGAACCCTCTTGGACTGTTGGTGGGAATGCAAATTGGTGCAGCCGCTCTGGAAAACAGTGTGGAGATTCCTCAGAAAATTAAAAATAGACCTACCCTATGACCCAGCAATAGCACTGCTAGGAATTTACCCAAGGGATACAGGAGTACTGATGCATAGGGGCACTTGTACCCCAATGTTTATAGCAGCACTCTCAACAATAGCCAAATTATGGAAAGAGCCGAAATGCCCATCAACTGATGAATGGATAAAGAAATTGTGGTTTATATACACAATGGAGTACTACATGGCAATGAGAAAGAACGAAATATGGCCCTTTGTAGCAACATGGATGGAACTGGAGAGTGTGATGCTAAGTGAAATAAGCCATACATAGAAAGACAGATACCATATGGTTTCACTCTTATGTGGATCCTGAGAAACTTAACAGAAACCCATGGGGGAGGGGAAGGAAAAAAAAAAAAAGAGGTTAGAGTAGGAGAGAGCCAAAGCATAAGAGACTGTTAAAAACTGAGAACAAACTGAGGGTTGATGGGGGGTGGGAGGGAGGGCAGGGTGGGTGATGGGTATTGAGGAGGGCACCTTTTGGGATGAGCACTGGGTGTTGTATGGAAACCAATTTGACAATCAACTTCACATATTGAAAAAAAAAAAAAAGAATCATTGTGATAAATCTGCAGAGCACCAAAACAAAGAGAAGATATGAAGTATCCTGAGAGAAAAGACACATCGCTGGCAAAGAAACAGGAATTAGACACACAGTGGGTTTTTCAATAGAATGTCAACATTAAAAGCTAGAAAACTTTGGGGAACCTGAGTAGCTCAGTCAGTTAAGCGTCTGACTTTCATGATCTCAGAGTCCGTGGGTTTAAGCCCCACATCAGGCTCTGTGCTGACAGTGTGGAGCCTACTTGGGATTCTCTCTCTCTCTGCCTCTCTCTCTCTCTCTCTCTCTCAAAAGAAATAAACTTTAAAAAAAAGCTAGAAAGCTTCAAAGTGCTAAGGAGAAAAATCATCTGCCTAGAATTGTATGCCCAGGGAAACATTTATTCAAAAAGGATTCTGGGAAGATTGTAGAGTAGGAAGTATCAGGAATCTATTTACTCCCCTGGACAATCATTGCACTGGCAGAATCTGTCTGACAGAACTATTTTGGAACTCTGGAATCTATTGAAAGCTTGCAACTTCCAGGGGAGACTGGGAAGGTAAACTGTGGTTAGTTTCAGGTCTTTACACAACAGCAGCTGCCCAGCCCTCACCTCCAGCCCCAGGGCAGGCAGCTGTGCATGTGTTCCTGGCACAGCCTGCACATGGCTTGCAGGAGCCAGGGGGAGGGCAGAAAGGACCCTGTCCCATAAATATAAGGGATCGTTGATCGCTGATTAGTGCTTCTGCTCACAGACGTGCTGCCAAAGAAGTGGGAAGCCATTGTTGTTGTATCTCTCCCTCCTGTTGCAAGCCCCTCTCAGACAAGCTGAAGTGACTTCCAGAGGATTTAGAGAGCTAGTATCCTTCTTTCCCCCACCCCTTCTTTTTTCCCATTTCCTCCTTTTGGGAGCCAGACATTAAAGACTAGGACAGCCACGAACAATTGCATATCTAGGGAAAAATAGAAAGGTGGCCATGCAAGCCCCGAGAAAAGTTTAGAAAAGACCCGAGAAGACCTTAAGTTATACCTCAGGCTGACCTGTGGCACAGTGACAGCCTGCAACAATAAAAAAATAAATAGGGATGCCTGGGTGACTCAGTCACTTAAGCATCTGACTCTCGATTTTGGCTCAGGTGATGATCTCATGTTTCATGAGATTGAGCCCTGTGTTGGGCTGTGTGCTGACGATATGGACCCTGCTTGGGATCCTCTTTTTCCCACCCTTTCTGCCCCTCCCCCACTCATGCATGCACTCTTTCTCAAAATCAATAAACAAAAACTTTAAAATATATAAATAAATAACAGCAAGCCATGAGAGATGAGCAAAACTGGTTTCTAGAATTACCACATTATTAGATTCAAATGTCCAGTTTTCAACAACAACAACAAAAAAATCACAAGTCATAGAAAGAAACAGGAAAGTATGACCCAGTCAAAAGAAAGAAAAAAAAAAAAAAATAGAAATTGTCCCAGAAAAAAGACTGGATGGCAGATATACTAGACAAAGACTTTAAGACAACTGTCATAAAGATGCTCAAAAACTAAAGGAAAATGTGGAGAAAGTTAAAGAAAACGGTGTACAAACAAAATGGAAATATCAATAAAGAGAGAGAAAATCTAAAAAGAAACCAAAAAGAAATTTTGGAGCTAAAAAGTACAATAACCTAAATGAAAAATTCACTAGACAAATTCAAAGGCAGATTTGAACAGGTAGAAGAAAGAATTAACTGAGTGTGGTTTTGATTTGTATTTCCCTAATAAGGAGCGACGTTGAACATCTTTTCATGTGCCTGTTGGCCATCCGGATGTCTTCTTTAGAGAAGTGTCTATTCATGTTTTCTGCCCATTTCTTCACTGGGTTATTTGTTTTTCGGGTGTGGAGTTTGATGAGCTCTTTATAGATTTTGGATACTAGCCCTTTGTCCGATGTGTCATTTGCAAATATCTTTTCCCATTCCGTTGGTTGCCTTTTAGTTTTGTTGGTTGTTTCCTTTGCTGTGCCGAAGCTTTTTATCTTCATAAGGTCCCAGTAATTCACTTTTGCTTTTAATTCCCTTGCCTTTGGGGATGTGCCGAGTAAGAGATTGCTACGGCTGAGGTCAGAGAGGTCTTTTCCTGCTTTCTCCTCTAAGGTTTTGATGGTTTCCTGTCTCACATTCAGGTCCTTTATCCATTTTGAGTTTATTTTTGTGAATGGTGTGAGAAAGTGGTCTAGTTTCAACCTTCTGCATGTTGCTGTCCAGTTCTCCCAGCACCATTTGTTAAAGAGACTGTCTTTTTTCCATTGGATGTTCTTTCCTGCTTTGTCAAAGATGAGTTGGCCATACGTTTGTGGGTCTAGTTCTGGGGTTTCTATTCTATTCCATTGGTCTATGTGTCTGTTTTTATGCCAATACCATGCTGACTTGATGATGACAGCTTTGTAGTAGAGGCTAAAGTCTGGGATTGTGATGCCTCCTGCTTTGGTCTTCTTCTTCAAAATTACTTTGGCTATTCGGGGCCTTTTGTGGTTCCATATGAATTTTAGGATTGCTTGTTCTAGTTTCGAGAAGAATGCTGGTACAATTTTGATTGGGATTGCATTGAATGTGTAGATAGCTTTGGGTAGTATTGACATTTTGACAATATTTATTCTTCCAATCCATGAGCAGGGAATGTCTTTCCATTTCTTTATATCTTCTTCAATTACCTGCATAAGCTTTCTATAGTTTTCAGCATACAGATCTTTTACGTCTTTGGTTAGATTTATTCCTAGGTATTTTATGCTTCTTGGTGCAATTGTGAATGGGATCAGTTTCTTCATTTGTCTTTCTGTTGCTTCATTGTTAGTGTATAAGAATGCAACTGATTTCTGCACATTGATTTTGTATCCTGCAACTTTGCTGAATTCATGTATCAGTTCTAGCAGACTTTTGGTGGAGTCTATCGGATTTTCCATGTATAATATCATGTCATCTGCAAAAAGCGAAAGCTTGACTTCGTCTTTGCCAATTTTGATGCCTTTGATTTCCTTTTGTTGTCTGATTGCTGATGCTAGAACTTCCAGCACTATATTAAACAACAGCGGTGACAGTGGGCATCCCTGTCGTGTTCCTGATCTCAGGGAAAAAGCTCTCAGTTTTTCCCCGTTGAGGATGATGTTAGCTGTGGGCTTTTCATAAATGGCCTTTATGATCTTTAAGTATGTTCCTTCTATCCCGACTTTCTCAAGGGTTTTTATTAAGAAAGGGTGCTGGATTTTGTCAAAGGCCTTTTCTGCATCGATTGACAGGATCATATGGTTCTTCTCTTTTTTTTTGTTAATGTGATGTATCACGTCGCTCCTTATTAGGGAAATACAAATCAAAACCACACTCAGATATCACCTCACGCCAGTCAGAGTGGCCAAAATGAACAAATCAGGAGAGTATAGATGCTGGAGAGGATGTGGAGAAACGGGAACCCTCTTGCACTGTTGGTGGGAATGCAAACTGGTGCAGCCGCTCTGGAAAGCAGTGTGGAGGTTCCTCAGAAAATTAAAAATAGACCTACCCTATGACCCAGCAATAGCACTGCTAGGAATTTATCCAAGGGATACAGGAGTACTGATGCATAGGGGCACCTGTACCCCAATGTTTATAGCGGCACTCTCAACAATAGCCAAATTATGGAAAGAGCCTAAATGTCCATCAACTGATGAATGGATAAAGAAATTGTGGTTTATATACACAATGGAATACTACGTGGCAATGAGAAAAAATGAAATATGGCCTTTTGTAGCAACATGGATGGAACTGGAGAGTGTGATGCTAAGTGAAATAAGCCATACAGAGAAAGACAGATACCATATGGTTTCACTCTTATGTGGATCCTGAGAAACATAACAGAAACCCATGGGGGAGGGGAAGGAAAGAAGAAAAAAAAAAAAAAAAAACAAAAAAAGAGGTTAGAGTGGGAGAGAGCCAAAGCATAAGAGACTGTTAAAAACTGAGAACAAACTGAGGGTTGATGGGGGGTGGGAGGGAGGGCAGGGTGGGTGATGGGTATTGAGGAGGGCACCTTTTGGGATGAGCACTGGGTGTTGTATGGAAACCAATTTGACAGTAAATTTCATATATTAAAAAATAAAAATAAAATAAAATAAAAAAAAAAGAAGAAAGAATTAACAAATTTGAAGATGGAAATCACAAAAATGATCAAGTCTGAGAAACAGAAAGAAAAAAGATTGAAGAAAGGTAAACAGAGATTAAGGAGTCTATGAGACACTATCAAGAGACCAACATTGTGTGAGTCTCAAAAGAAGAAAGAAAGGAACAGAGAGAATATTTCAAGAAATAATAGCTGTAAATTTCCAAAATTTGATAAAAGACATGAATATAAACCTCAAAGGAGCTCAATTAACTCCAAGTAAGATAAATTCAAAGAGACCTTCCCCAAGACACTATAGAATCAAACTTTCAAAAGCCAGAGCCAAAGAGAGAATCTTGAAAGTGAGAGAGAAGCAAATTGTCATATATAAGGGATTCCCCAATAAGATTATCAGCATATTTCTCATCAAAAACTTTGCAGACCAGAAGGCACTGGGCCAATATATTCAGAGTGCTAAAAGAAAAGAACTGCCAACCAAGAATCCAGAAAACCTGTCCTTCAAAAGTCAGCAATTAAGACATTCTCAGATAAGCAAAAGCTGAGGGAGTTCACTACCACTGGGCCTGACCTGTAATAGATACTCAAAGAGTTCTGCAACGTGAAACAGAAAGACACTAGACTGTAGCTTCACTGGATGGAGAAATAAAGAGCTCAGTAAAGGCAAATAATTCATGGGCAATCATAAAGCTGGTATTACTCAATAATGGTTTGTAACTGCACTTTTTGTTTTATGCATGATTTAAGAGACTCATATGTATAAAGAAAAAAAAATACTAGTGTAAAAGGTAACTTTGGTTCGTAACTCCAAATATTGTTTTCTACATAATTTAAGAGATTAGTACATTTTAAAGAATTATTAGATTATGTTTTTGGGGCACACAATGTATAAAGATATAACTTTGAGACATCAACAACAGAGACAGAGCTGTAAGAAAGGAGTTCTTGTATCTCATTGAAGTTACATTAGTATGAATTCAAATTAGAGTGTTATAAATTTAGGATGTTAAATGCAATCCCCATTTAATCTATTTACATTTAAAGGAATTACTGGACACCACAAATAAGATAACTATAGAATATACACAAAAGAAATGGAGAAATTTATGTTTCATGACATAAAATTGACTAAACATAAAAAAAAGACAGTGATGCAAAAAAGAAGGACAAAAAAGCTAAAAGGTATGTAGAAAACAAAGAGCAAAATGACAGAAGTCCCTCCTTATCAGTAATTCCTTTATATGTAAATAGATTAAACTGTTTAATGGAAGACGATTGGCAAAATGAATAAAACACTTGATCTGATTATATGCTGTCTGCAAGAGACAAACTTAAGTCAAAAATAGATTAAAAGTGAAAAGATGCAAAAAGATATTCCATGCAAATAGTAACCAAAAGAGAGCAGGGATGGCTATGCTAATATCAGACAAAATAGACTTTAAATCAAAAAATGTTTAGAGACAAGGGCGCCTGGGTGGCTAAGTTGGTTGAGCTCAGGTCTTGATTTCAGCTCAGGTCATGATCTCACTGTTCATGAGTTTGAGCCCTGCAGCAGGCTCTGTGGTGACAGCGTGGAGCCTGTTTGGGATTCTCTCCCTTTCCCTCACTCTCTGCCCTACCCTCGCTCACATGCATGCATGTGTGCACTCTCTCTGTCTCAAAATAAATGAACTTTTAAAAAAGTTAAAAAATCATTTAATAAAAAAAAGTTTAGAGACAAAGAAGGACACTATATATCAATAAAAGGTTCAATATGGAAAGAAAATATAACCGTTATAAACATTTATGTACCTAATAACAGACCACCAGAATACACATCCTTCTCAATCCACATGGGACATTTTCTAGGATGGACCACACATTACGCCACAAGTTAAGTCTCAATAGATTTAAAAAGACAGATATCTTGCAAAATATCTAATCCGATCACAGCAGGATGAAGTTAGAAATCAATAACAGAAAGAAAACTACAGAATTCACAAAATTGTGGAAATTAAACAATACACTTTTAAACGACCAAAAGATCAAAGAAGAAATCATAAGGGAAATTTGAAAAGACCTAGAGATGAATAAAAATGGGAACACACATACCAAAACTTATGGAAAGTGGAGCTAAGGGGGAAATTTATAGCTATACATGTTTATATTAAAAAAAAAAAAAGACAGATCTAAAGTCAACAGCCTAATTTTATACCTCAGGGAACTAGAAAAAGAGCAAACCAAACCCAAAGCTAGCAGGAGGAAGAAAATAATAAAGATTAAACCAGAGATAAATGAAATACAGAATAGAAAAACAAGAAAATCAATGAAACCAAAAGTATGTTCTTAAAAAAGATCAGCAAAATTGACTAACCTATAGCTAGATGGACTAAGAAAACAAGAGAGGTGACTTAAATTACTAAAATCAGAAATGAAAGCGGGGACATTACTGCCAATTCTACAGAACTAAAAGGATTATAAGAGAATACTATGGACAATTGTACACAAATAAATTGGATAACCTAAGTGAAATGGGCAAATTCCTAGAATACCAAAACCTGTCAAGAAGGTAGAAAAAATTAAATAGGAGGGAACATTTCCTAACTCAGTCTGTGAGGCCAGCATTACCCTGATACGAAAGACAGATAAAGACACTGTAAGAACAGAAAATTACAGACAAATACCCTTTATGAATATTAATGCAAAAATCCTTAAAAAAAAACTAGCAAACTGATTTCAGCAGCATATTAAAAGGATCATACACCATGACCAAGTGGGATTTATTACTGGAATGCAAAGATGGCTCACATATGAAAACTGACCAGTGTTAATACACCACATTAAGAAAATGAAGGGGGAACAACACATGAGCATCTCGATGCAGAAAAAGCATTTGACAAAATTCAGCACCTTTTAATGATAAAAAAAAAAACCACTCAAAATACTAGGAATAGAAGGAAATTTAATCAACATGATAAAAGCCATACATAAAAACCCATGGTGAACATTATACTCTATGGTGAAAGACTGAAAGCTTTTCCTCTAAGATCAGGAACAAGGCAAGGATGCCAGCTTTCACAGCTTGTATTCAACATAGCACTAGAAGTTCTACCACAGCGTTAGGCAAGGAAAAGAAATAAAAGCCACCCAAATTGGAAAAGAAGAAGTAAAATTATCTCTGTTTGCAGATGGTATGATCTTATATGCAGAAAACTTTAAAATTCCACCAAAAAAAAAAAAAAACCCCACCAACTCTGTTAGAATTACTACATGAATTCAGTAAAGTAGCAGGATACAAGGTCAACATACAAAAATCAGTTGCATCAAAAGTAATAACATACTTAGGAGTATTTTATTATTACACTTATACCAAGGAGCTGAAAGACCTATATAATGAAAACTACAAAATATTGCTGAAAGAAATGAAACAAAATACAAATAAACGGAAACACATCCCATGTTCATGGATTGAAAGACATGTCAATACTACCCAAAGCGATCTACAGATTGAATGCAATTCCTATCAAAATCCCAATGATGTCTTTTGCAAAAAGAGAAAAACCCATCCTAAAATTCATATGGAATCTCAAATTATCTCAAATAGCCAAAACAATCTTGAAAACAAAGCTTGGAGGACCCATACTTCCTCATATCAAAACTTACTACAAAGCTACAGTAATCACAACAGTGTGGTATCGGCATTAAGAGAGACATACAAATGAATGAAATAGCCCAGAAATGAACACCATATATATGGCAAAATGATTTTTGACAAGGATGTCAAGACCATTCAATTGGGAAAGGACAGTCTTTTTAAAAAATGGTGCTAGGGAAACAGGACATCCTACATGCAAAGTAAAGAAGTTGGAACCTTACAGAACATCATATGCAAAAATGAACACAAAATGGATAAAAGACCTAAGTATAAGACATAAAACAATAAAACTCTTAGAAGAAAACATAGGACAAAGCTTCATGATATTGGATTTGGTAGTGATTTCCTGAATATGACACCAAAGGCATAGGAAACAACAACAACAAAAACAAACAAGTTGGACTTCATGAAAATTTTACAATTTTGTGCATCAAAAGACCCTATCCACAGAGTAAAAATCAAACCACTGAATGAGAGGAAATATTTGCAAGCTGTATATCTGATAAAGGATTAATTTCCAGAATATATAGAGTACTCCTAAAATTCAACAATAAGAAAACAAATGGCCCGATTCAAAAATGGGCAAAGAACTGGATTAAATATTTCTCCAAAGAAGATACAAAAGATGTGCAGTAAACACATGAAAATATTCTCAACAGCACTAATCACTAGGGAGATGAAACCAAAACTTCAGTGAGATACATCTTCTACCATGAAGATGAAAAAACAAGAGCATGTAGAGAAAAGGAACCCTGTGCATTGTTGTTGGGAATGTAAAATGGTATAGTCACTGTGGAAAACAGTATAGCAGACCCTCAAACATTAAAAATAGAATTACCATATGATCGAGAAATTCCACCTCTGGGTATCCACCCCAAAGACTTGAAAGTAGGGTCTCAGAGAGGCATTTGTACATCCACGTTCATAGCAGCCTATTCACAATAGCTAAAACATGTTATCAACCCAAGTGTCCATCAACAAATGAATTATAGATAATCAAAATATGGTATGTACATACCAATGGAATATTATCCAGCGTTAAAAAGAAAGGAAACTGTGTAATGTACCACAATATGGACTGTGCTAAGTACAATATGCTAAAGTAAAATAAGCCAGCTACAAAAAGATAAATACAATTTTGTGCAAGATGTCTTTGCAGCCCCCCCAAAATGGACTGGTCTTGAAAGTAACTGTATGTGTGGTGTTTGGAGCGAGGTAGGGGTTCTTAGACTCTCCTTCCCTTCCCAAGTTTCAGAATCACCCATGGGAGGGGTCATGAGTCCTCCACAGGCTGAGAGCTTGACTCTGCGATCTCACAAGTTTCTCCAGGCCGAGGACAACGATGCTGTCAGCATCAAAAAGCAAACTTGGCTTAAGGAAAGAAAGGGGTAGGTGAGGAAAAACCAGCTAAATCCAGTCTTTGCCTAGCCATTCCCTCTGGGGACTTCTTATCTCTCGTGTCCTGATTTATGGCATCACTGATTCATGGCTGAATAGAGACTTTCCAGCCACCAATAATGTAATATTACCTGGGACATCCAAAGTTCCATGGTCAACTCAGGCTCCCTCAGAAGGAGGGAACATTTTATCATAGAGCAGAGTCTAGTATTTTTATTAGACTATCCCTTCCGGTCTACTGTTAAATATTTCTAGAGTGGAGTGTTTTATG
Organism: Panthera uncia; assembly: GCF_023721935.1. Taxonomy (NCBI): domain Eukaryota; kingdom Metazoa; phylum Chordata; class Mammalia; order Carnivora; family Felidae; genus Panthera; species Panthera uncia. Next base: position 5,127,095 of record NC_064809.1, on the reverse strand, counting down.
ATCATTCCTCCCCATTCCACCCCACCCTCCATCTCTAAGTATTTTTACATCTTTGTTAACATACAGCAAAGCACTACAAACACAGATTTAAGATTTTGGTAGCATGGAACTAAACCCACGGTACTACCAAGCTAAACACACACACACACACACACACACACACACACACACACACGTGCATGGGGAGTAGGTACATTTTTTTAAATAAGTAGAATGCATTTATTGTTTTCCTTCTAGAATTCATAACCTGCTGCACGAGTAGCCCAGGAACTGCTGTGGGGGCAGGGAGGAATTGTAGCAATGACCCTGGATTAGTTGGGAGTTTCCAGTGTGCTTCATGTCCCCAGTGCTGGTTTAGGCAACGTGTTTAATAAATGTAGAGACAGCACCAACAAGCCCATGTTGGTGGGCTGGCAAAGTGCATCACTTCCCTGTTCTCAGAGCCCTATAATCTAGGCCACCCAACTCAAGATATTCATACTTCCGTGTATGCAATTCCTCTCATGGGGTAAACTGTTGCATGGTGTGTAGACACAGAGAAGACACAGCCAGACTGCCCAGGTTCCGGGAGTCGGTACATTTTTTAAATGGGGGTGGAGGGATTGGGTCCAATTAAAAACTGCTAGAAGGGAAATTCAGAAGAGCACATCAGGAAGAACCTGTGAAAGAAACCTTCACTGATGCAATCAACACCATAGGTTGAGATAACTTCAAGAGAAACTTTAAATGCCTGCAAGAAAGTAACTTGTGGTGATGCCAAGAGACCCTGCACCTGTAAATACCATATAGCATGGTTCTTGGATGAGCAGTATCACCATCACCTGGATATTGCTAGAAATACAGATTCTGCAGCCCTGCCCCAGACCTACGACTCAGGAGCTCTGGGAGGACAGGCCAGCACTCTGGGTTTTAATAAGCCCTCCAGGTGGCTCTACTGTATGCTCACATTTAGGAATCACTGACAGAGAGGGCCCAGGATGAAAAGGACGACAGTAAGGAACAGAGCTGATGTAGCAGAATATGGACTCCAACACGGCAACGATGAACCTATACAACCCACCAAAGCCACAGTCAAAATATTGAACGTGGAAAGAGTGGAAACACTACTCTTAGGCTCTGGAAATGGAATGAGGAACTCTAAAAGGTGTGATTAAGGGACAAGAGAAGAGGGAAAGGCAGCACTGTGAAAACCACAAGGAGGGAAATACGTAAAGAACATTTTCCTGACCAGATTATAATCTCGGCCTGAGTTGTCGAGGGCTCTTAGAGTTTCCTTCCAGAGCAATCCTCAAAGAAAGGGACGCGGGTGACATTCGCCAACTGGATTTTGTTTGGTTACTTACTTTGCTTATTTTTTACCTTATTTATTCGGATGCAATCTCAAACTTAATAGTAAAACTGCAAGAACAGGAAAAAAAGACCTTCTGAATACCCTTTACCCAGATTCACCAACTGTTTACATTCTGCCCCATATGCCTTATCACCCCTCTGTCTATATATTTATAACATATGTGTGTTTTCCTCTGAAGTATTTGAAAATAAGTTGGAGACACTATGCCCCTTTATGCCTAAATACTTCAGTATATATTTCCTAAGAATACATTCTCTTACATGCCTTCCTAAAATACAACACTCTCACATAATCACAGAACACTTATCAAAAATCAGGAAGTTTAACCTGGACACAATATTATTATCTAATATTCAGGGCATGTTCAAATTTTGTCAGTTGTCCCAATAATGCCCTTGTTAGCCATTTTCTCCCTGATTCCAAATCTAATCCAGGACCACATGTTACATTTTGTTGCCATGTCCCCTTAGCCTCTTGCAGTCTGTAACATTTCCTTTGCCTTTCTCTATCCTTCTTGATCTCGAATACAGGCCAAGTGTTTTTTAGAATGTCCCTCAATTTAGGTTCAACTAGTGTTTCCTCATGATGAGATTCAGATTATGGATCTGGGGGAGAAATACCACAGGTGTGATGTTGTGTCCTTCTCAGTGAACTGTATCAGGAGGCACATGAACTTGATTTGTCCCAGGATTGGTGATTGTGCCACAGGCTAACTGGTCACCATGCAGGGAGGAGATTTGAGGAATGCGTGTCCCACTTAGCTAAACTGACACAGTGGAATCCGCCACACTATATAAATGTCCTGTCCATTATCAAACTTCAATCCGCTCATTCTAGCATTGTTTCTTCCCTTACGCCATCATTCTTTCTCTATTAGTTAGAATTATACCTTAAGGAGGGCTTTCTCTTCTCCCTCTGCTCACTTATTTATTCATTTATTTGTTTATATTAGTTCAGACTTACAGAGTTTTGTTTTATGTTGTTCCATAATCTGTCATAATTACTGTCTTTGTTTTGATACTCAAATGGTCCTGTATGTGGCCAGTGACAGCCAGTTCAGCCTTCACCCTATATCCTTTTGATATGTCACCATCATTCTTTGAGTATCTCCTTACTTTCTGGTACAAGGTATTCCAGGCTCCTCTGGCATGCCTTCCCCATCCTAGCCCTGGAATCAGCCTTTTCCTCAAGTAGCCATGGTTTCTTCTGATGGAGACCAAGATCTGGGCACCAAGTACATTCAGTGCTGATACGTCATTGCTTCTAAGCATTGTAAGAGGAGAGAGCTGGAACACGCACAGACACACAAACACACACACATCTGCACATGCACATTCCCATGTACAGACACACGTACACACACATGCATGAAACACACACACACACACACACACACACACACACACACACACACCATGGTTACATTCTGATATCGCTGGTCCCAATTCTCTTTAACATCATAGGGCACTTTCTAGTCATCCTCTCCCCCCCTTTCCATAGTTGTAACTTCTTCTTCCAACAGTGGGAAACCTGGGCTGTGTTTGTCTTTCTCATTGATGATGACTGGTTCCCAGAGGTTATCAAGAAGAAAAGAGCATTGACGGTGCCTTTAGACCTTTGCCCTCTGATTTAACAGCATCGATGAGTTTTCAAGGAAAATCTGTAGAGGCTATAAACTTTGTCACTGTTTACTCAGTGTCTGTCCTGGTTTACTTTTCCTTTCAAAGAAGTGGTTCTCAACTGTGTGCATGGCATGTTTCCTGTGAACCCTGTCCTAGTTGCTGTGTCAGATTGATTGCTGCAAAACTGAATACACCTGCAATAACACCGGCATTTGGCAGAAGGGGTGTATTGAGCTGAGAGGGGTACTATCTGTCATGAATCTAAGATAAGGGGAATAAGTCAAGCGATTACAGAGAAGACTGCATATTTTTTGAAATCTGTAAGAACTCTGAGTTCACATAGACTCAATAAACTGCCCACACACATAGCAACCAGCTCCAAGGGGCCATGAAATGAGTCACACTTTAGCACTGATGCCCTTCTACCATAGCATCAATTCTTTATAACTCTTGCTGATATGGTCACCAATGCCTTGACCTTCTAAATCCCCCTCAGTGACAGGTCACAGATGTTTCATTTCAAAGTGTGCCACAAATGCTAAAAGTTGAAAACCACCATTCTAAATGGAGGAGAATATTTTAGGACTTAGAAGATGTAGAACAATCTGCCGAGAAAAATATCCAGTGTGGAAACAACACAGAAAACAGCAGAGACTGAAAAAAAAGATGACAGACAGAAGATCAATAGATTCAGAACATTACTTGAACTTAAAAATGGAACTTGAGGACTACCTGGTGAATAAAAATGTTCTGGGAGGGATTCAGGCGAACAAGATACAATCCAAAGACCAGATGGGAGAGAGAGAGAAGACAGGGGATGGTAAAGGAAGTAAATCTAAGCAGACAGATTTCTTCTCTCCTATTAATTTTGTGTATAGAAATTAGTAAGAAAATAGTATTTTTAGGAAACTGATACGTCTAAATCAAGATTATCTTATGACCTCACTGAAAAGGAAAAGAAAATGTTTGAGTCCACTCTAGAAGCCACGTAAATGAAGAGGGAGCATTGAGACTACCAGCATGGAGTGGTAAAGAACAGCACAGATGTATCTTATATTGTACAAAATCTAAGACTAGATTATCGGTGGGACTTTAAAAGTCAGTGGCTGGATTAAGAACAAAAATCAAACAATCCATTTTCTCTCCTGAGACTAGGAAGACTACAGTAAGGCCTGGGCTTTACTGATCCATGGGGCTGTCATAGCTCAGGTGGGCTCAGGTATGAGGCATGCTGGAGCCTCAGTCGGGAGAGCCTACTTCCTGAAGGAGGAAGGGAGAACCCAACAGCTCATCCGCTGGCAGGCTGGTCTACCTGCAGGCTGCCAGGCATTTACAGCAGACTGTTCTGACCACATTCTGAATTCGGAGGGGGGATCCCTCTGACCCTAATGTGTAAAGAAGCCCAGCTGGCCGGTGGGATATGGCATAAGGGGCCTGGGCTGTGAGTTCATGTCCTGGTGATTCTGGCCGTCATTCTTGGACATCCAAACCTAAGCCAGCAGCTGGGGAGTGTGGCAATCCAGGGGTTGCTCTCTGCAGGAAAACACAGGCAAGACTGGGGCAGAGGAATCAGGGGGCTAGTCCTGAAAGCTAGGGTTCCTAGGAAGAGACAGGCCAGCCCACAGGAAGCAGGTGAAAGGGAAGGAGAAAGCTGCCATTTGGGGGCCCATGGCTACCAAAGTGGACCCCAGATCCTGCCCAACCAAAAGAAGTCTCAGATTGCAGGAAAGCAAACACCGACACTATTTGGGTAAATCAAACTAGACTGGCTTATTTGAAGGATGCAGAAGGAAACCAGCACCACTCACCACACCCAGGTTAAGATCAGAGAGACATTACATTTTCTGGGACGGATGGGGATTCACGTTCCAGAATCCAGAATCCTCACTATGACATGGAGAAATACAGAAGATGGTTGCATTTTCCAGATTCTGTCCCCCTCAGACCTTGCACCAAAGTCTACGATGGACAGGTGACTGAACTCACCTCATCCATTTGGGATTTGGGCCATTTACAGTATTTTCAAGTAGTTAAATCATCACACTTGCAGACTAGAACTGTGTGTTCCTGGCATATAGCCAGATATGGGGATCAAGAACTTCAGTAGGTATCACGCCCTCAAGTCATTAGACAAGGTCTGGAGTTTACCCTGCAGATCTACTGAGCACCTCTCTGTAGAGGTGCCACAAAAATGAAATCAATGTACATGGTCGGGCAAGTCCCAGGACATGGGGTTTAACCAGTAAGTTTCATACCGAAGAAAATCTTAGGGTCTAAATCTTGCTCAAATCTTTCAACTTCTAATTAGAAAGGGTGGGGGGCATTTTCAACACTGTAGCACAGCTTGGAGAAAACTTGAATCGGTCTAGCTCTGGCTCTTACCTTCTTTTGGTACCATTCTTCTGACAAAAGGTATGTTAGTTCTCACTGGGCATGCACTTCGTCACACCCACGGTCTGCTGGGAGTGACTGGTGGGTTGTCTCCCAAAAGAGGGCCCAGAATCCTCCCAATGGCTTTGCAAAACCTCTTGGCTTCAATTTTACCTCAAGCTGCCTTAACTGGCTCAGAGAAAGCCAAAAATACCTAATTCTAGAATCTTCTGCATTTCTCACATTTATTTCACAGGCAACATCTTACAATAGAAGCAGTGAACACTCACACTTGGCATGATTTACCCCTCTCTTGCCCTAGATTCAACTGAGGTCTGAGTTCCTATGGCAGAGAACCCCAAAATCCCTCACCCCAACTTATTTCATTATGAAGAATTTCATGTATTTTAAACAGTCTATAACATTTGGGCACAACTAATATTCTGCCAGCCCTCATCAGTGTGGCCTTCCATCTGTGGCCAGTGGCCAGCCGCCCGGCCCCCATGATTGCCCGCACCCATCCCAATCGGTCAGCATCTCAGTGGCACTGGTTATTTATTAACTATTTCAATTCTCACCCTGGCTTAGATGTAATCTATGAAAAGGAAAAACATCCATTTACAAAACAGCTGAAGAAACAGAGCATTCCAAAAACTTTCAAAAGCATTTTTAACAGGTAAACCATTTGTACTACTAAAAATTCAGAAAGTATGGAAAGGAAAAAAGTGAGAAGCTATGATAAGGCATTCAGTAAAAAGTCTCCCACTCCCAGCGTGTCCTCAGCTGTCTCTCCTCCAGTGTTAATAGTCTTTTGCATCTTTTCAGAGATTTTATGTACAGACAAAAAATTGTGGATAGGTACCATTTCTTCTTTTTTCACCGATGGCAGCGAATGACACACGGGGTTCTGTTCATCTTCTTCCTAAAGTAACAGTGTGTCTGGGAGATCTTTCCACTTCAGTGATAAAGAGCACCCTTTCGTCTGTTACAGAGGTCTGACTAGCACTTCTTCAAGGAGTAGCTGTACTGTAAGTTACTAAATTAGTCTCCTGCTGACCACATGCGAGGTAATTCACACAGATACTGGCTACTATAATCAATAACTCTGTACATACTCACTTCATAAATATGCCAGCATGTCTGTCGGGAAAATTCTTAGAAGCGAAATCGCTGGGGTAAAGGGCATGTGCATAATAAATGTCATTCTCTGAACAGGTGTTTCTTGAACACCTTCTCTTGCCAGTTACTGTACTAGGCTCAGGGAGGGTGGTGTCGGGCAAAACAGATGTGGCCCCCACCCTCTAGAGCTCGCAGCGCACATTAGGAGACAGACAGACAGACATTATAACATCTCAGTGTCTTCCATACAACTCTGAAGGCAGCTGACTGTGCAGGGAAAGAACACGGAACTACGGGACCTGGCTGCTTTGAGGGGGGAGCAGCAGGGAGGGAAGGCTTTCCTGAGAAAGTCATGTTCAAGTTAGGGAGGATGGCAGGAGATGGGCTGGGGAGAGCGGTAGGCATGGTGAGTGGCAGAGGGTGGGGGGGACCGAAGGCCAGTGTGGCCGGGGGCGGGGGACAGGGGGAGAGTAGCTAGGGAGGAGGCGGGGCCCCATCCAGCAGAGCCTTGAAGACTTCTTGAGGATGTGAGTTTTTATCCTAAGAGCAGTGGGCAACCAGGAAAGAGTGAAACCATCATATGCATTTCTGAAGATACCTGGCTGTGTTACAGAAACGGATGAAAGGCTTTCAGGGAGAACAAGCAGGGAGAGCAATCCCAGGGCTGCTACTGTTTTCAGGCAAGAGAGCTCAGAGGCCCGGGCTGGGCTGCGTGGGCTGGGAAGACCAATAGGAAGGGGAGGGAAGGGAGAAGGGTTTCCACTGATGACTCCCCAGTCCCGAGCCATGCTGGATGGCGAGCGCCTAAGGCAAGCCTTCTGGGAGGCCTCTAAACGATGAGAGCCCTTACTAAACATTTTCCACATGCTTGGAATGTGGGGTGTATCCTAAGGGGCCCCCAGGAGAGCCAGTCCCTGGCTCGAAGGTGCTGAGTGCCACCCAAGTGACCCTGGGGAGCTCCTCTGAGCCAGCTGAAATGTGGTCACCTCTCCTCTCTTGTCTGCACCTTTGCAGGTGTCACGTGCCCTCCTCCCACATCTGTGGAACATGCAGACATCCGGGTCAAGAGTTACAAACTGAACTCCACCGAGCGGTATACCTGTAACACTGGCTTTAAGCGGAAAGCCGGGACATCCACCCTGACAGAGTGCGTGCTTAACAAGACCACGAACACTGCCCACTGGACAATTCCCAATCTCAAGTGCATCAGTAAGTACACGGCCCTGCACTGTCTCTCTGTCCCCCTCGCCAAGACCGTACAGAGAACGGAAGGCAGTGTGGAAGGCTGCGGGAGCCCATCTCTCAGGGGAGGGGGACAAGACATTTGTGTGGAAGTCTGAGGCTAACTGAACCGTTGGGCCTCTAAACAACACCTCTGGGGGTGGGAAATGTACAGGATTTAGGGTCACACAATTCTGAGTTCCAACCCTGGCTCGGCCCCGCACCATCCTGAGCAAGGGCCCTCCTATCTTGGAACTTCGTTCATCATCTAGAAAATGAACCTGAGGTCAACATTGTGGGTTGTAGCAATGTTAAGTGAGCCCCGGTCAACATTCACTACAGCCACACCTCATTCTGTTGCGCTCTGCGGTGTTGCATTTTACACATAATTGTGTGTTTTGTTTTGTTTTTATGAACTGAAGGTTTGTGGCGATCCTGCCTCAAGCGAGTCAGTCTGTCGATGCCATTTTTCCAACAGTAGTTGCCCACTTTGTGTCTGTAGGTCAAATTTTGATAATTCTTGATGTATTTCAAACTTTCTCATATTTGTTGTGGTGATCTGGGATCAACAGTCTTTGGTGTTCCTACTGTAATTGCTTTGGGGTGCCACAACCCACACCCATGTAAGGCAGTTAACTTCATCAGCCGATGTTGTGTATGTATCCTGAGTGCTCCATCGACTGGCTCCTACCTCATCTCTCCCCCTCCTCGGACCTCCCTGTTGCCTGAGACCGAACAATACAGAAATTAGGCCAATTAATAACCCTACGATGGCCTCTAAGCGTTCACGTGAAAGTAAGAATCACATCTCTTCTCAAATCAAAAACTAGGAATAAGTAAGCTTAGTGAAAAAAAAGCATGTCAAAAGTCAAGACAGGCCAAAAGCTGGCACGCTTGTGCCCAACAGTCAGCTAAGTTGTGAATGCAAAGGAAAAGACCTTGAAGGAAACTGAAAGTGCTACTCCGGAGAACACACGAGTGTTTCTTTCTGGAGAAAGTGTGAGTGGTCTGGATAGAAGGTCAAACCAGCCACAACATTCCCCTAAGCCAGAGCCTCACCCAGAGCAAGGCCCAACCTCTCTTCAGTTCTATGAAAGCTGACAGGGGTGGGGAAGCTTGAAGCCGGCAGAGGTGGGCTCAAGAGATTTGAGGAAAGGAGTCGTCTCTACAACATAAAAGTGCAGGTGAAGCGAGCAAATTATCCAGAAGATCTAGCTTATCCAGATGATCAACGCAGATGAAACAGCCTTAGAGTGAGAGAAGACACCATCCAGGACGTTCATAGCTGGAAAGGAGAAGTCAATGCCTGGCTTCAACCCCTCAAAGGACAGGCTGACTCTCACATGAGGGCCTAATGCAGCTGGTGACTTTGGGTTGAAGCCAATGCTCACTGACCATTCCAAAACGCCCAGCACCCTTCAGAACTATGCTAAATCCGTTCTGCCTGTGCTCTGGAAATGAAACGACAGAGCCTGGATGACAGCACTTCTGTTTACAACATGGTTTACTGAACATTTTTTTAAGTTTATTTATTTATTTTGAGAGAGACAGAAATGAAGAGAGAGCACAAGCAGAGGAGGGGCATAGAGAGAAAGAGAGAATCCCAAGCAGGCTCTGCAATGTTAGCACAGAGCCCGACGTGAGGCTCGAACTCATAAACTTCAAGATCATGACCTGAGCTAAAACCAAGAGTCAGTCGCTCAACTGACTGAGCCACCCAGGTGCCCCGTAGTTTCCTGAATATTTTAAGCCCACTGCTGAGCCCCACTGCTCAAGATGACTCCTCTCAAAATATGACTGCTCATTGACAATGCACTGGTCACCCAAGAGCTCCGATGGAAATGGATAACGGCATTATTATTGTTCTCATGCCTGTTAACACAACACCCATGCTGTAGCCCATGGCTCAAGGAGTCATTTCAACTGTCAAGTCTTATTATTTAAGAAATACATTCCATGAGGCTATCACTGCCATTCCTCTGATGGATCTGGGCAAAGTAAATTGAAAACCTTCTGGAAAGGATTCTCCATTCCATATGCTATTAAGAACACTCATGATTCGTGGGAAGGAGTCAAAATATCGACATTCACAGGATAACAGGAGTTGGGAGAAGCTGGTTCCAGCCCTCGTGGATGACTGTGAGGGGCTCACGACCTCAGTGGAGGGAGTCACTGCAGATGAGGTGGAAACAGCGAGAGGACCAGAATCAGAAGTGGGGCCTTGAGATGGGACTGAATGGCTGCAATCTCAGGATAAAACTTGAACGGATGAGGAGTTGCTGCTTCCCATGGGTTCCTGAGATGGAATCTATTCCTGCTGAGATGCTGTGAAGATTGTTGAAATGACAACAGAGGATTCAGGATATGACACAAACTCAGTTGTAAAGCAGCAGCAGGTTTGAGAGCATTGACTTCAATTTTGAAAGTTCTACTGTGGGTTAAATGCTATCAAACAGCATCACCTGCTACAGAGGAATCATTCGTGAAAGGAAGGGTCAGTCGCTGCAGCAAACTTCATTGGGGTCTCTTATTTTGTTTTGTTTTGTTTATTTATTTTGAGAGAGAGTGAAAGAGAGAGAGTGTGTGCACTCAAGTCGGGGAGGGGCAGAGAGAGAGGGAGAGAGAGAATCCTGAGCAGGCTCCACATAGAACCTGATGCGGGGCTCAAATCCATGGACTGTGACATCATGATCTGAGCCAAAACGAAGTGTCAGATGCTTAACCAACTGAGCCACCCAGGTGCCCCCACTGGTGTCTTATTTTAAGGAATCGCCACAGCCACCCCAACCTTCAGCAACCACCACCCTGATCAGTCAGCAGCCATCACCATCGAGGGAGGACCCTCCACCAGCAAAAAGATTATGACTCACTGAAAGCTCAAATGATGGTTAGTATTTTTTAGCAGGAAAGCATTTTAAATTAAGGTATGTATATTGATTTTTTTAGGCACAATGTTATTGCCCATTTAATAAACTATAGTGTAAACATAACTTTTCTCGGGTTCAGGTTGTACAGATTGTTGTATTAATCCTCAAATAAGTTTTCTAGGTGTGCAGGATGGTTTAGTGTTGATCTGGCTCTATTTCAGGGACAAGAGACGCAAAAAACTTCCATGCTGTTCTGCCATCTTGGCCCCTCCCTAAACATAACTTTTCTATGCACTGAGAAACCAAAATATTCATGTGACTTGCTCTATTGCCACATTCACTTTATCATGGTGGTCTCGAACTGAACCCACAATATCTCTCTGAGTTATGCCTATATTATTACTATCAGTGCTTTAAGATTATGATAGAATTTGGCTACAGACAAGGGTGTATGTTCACAGCATGCTTGCTTTCCAGAGATCTTTCCCAATTTCTTCCTAGAAGATGGTGTGCAGGGAAATTATTACTGTTCTCTGTTGTTAGCCACCCAGGAGAATGGGGGTACCCACCGAGCAGATTCCCTTAGCCTGGTCACCCATGGCTGGTGTCCAGCCAGCACTCCAGAGCACATGTGAGGGAAGGTTGTCCGAATCAATTATTTTTAACTGTCCACAACTGGGGAATTTTGCCAGAAGAAGTCAACAACCTTGGAGTGGAAGCCAGTAGGGCTATTTCCAGGACTACTAAGTCCCTTACTTTGGAAACATAAAGATTAGCTCATGGTTTATTGCATATTTGGTGGCTATCCAACTGCAAGCTAGATACTTTCTCATATAACATTTGTGAACATTCTCAACTCCTCTCTGGGGAAGGGGACAGAAGGAGTTGTTCTAGAGCAAATTCCCTCTGCTGTAAGAGTCCTTGAAGAGCCAGACTTTCTCACTGAGTGTGCGCTCCTTCCCTCTCCCCCTGCACGTCCGTCTCGCAGACATCAGGGCAAGGAGGAAGCCTTCTGTTTGTTGCAAGGGAATCACTCAGGGGCAGAACATAGTACCACATGGCATCAAATGCCACTCCAATGATGAGCTGGGTGAGGACAGGTACGAGCAATAGCACTGTGGCAAAAACACAGAGTAGACAGCTTACTCTGTCCAGTCCGGGCACGCGCTGGTACCTGTAATCCAGGGGCAAAAATAAGGGCTTTCCACTGCAGGGAGAGTGACTGTTTCTTTGAAGTTCCAATCCATTTGGATGAACGAATCCAGGATGGAGAAGAGTTGTAGGCTCTGAACCAGCTGGTGGGGGGTGGGGGGAGAGGAAGGAAGGGGGGAGACCTGGAATTACAGACTTGTAGAACCTACAGACTCGAGCACCCTGAGGCTTCACTGGCACAAAGACATCTCACCTTCTGCCGCTAACAACTCCCTCCATTACTTTTCCTAACCTCTTGTGCTTGGGATGCTTTTATTTTTTTTCCTTACAAAATAACTGAAGCTACTGAGTAGTCATGTATTTTCCCATGTAAAAGACAACATTATAAAACTGAGTTGATCTCATGAATACCCTTCTACCCAAAAATAAAAGACATTTGATATGTGCGCAACTTTTTGGAAAGCCTAGAAAAATAGTTGGCAGTCTGTTTGCATTTGCATGGGAATGACAGATTGGGACACATTGTTTGTTGACTATTTCTTGTGCTTCTGACCTCTCCCAGGAAGCCGGATATCTCCATTTTAAATTTCTGTATGTATTATTTTTTTATTTATAGCCAGTTCTAAAGCAAGTCTCCACCCTCAGGCTCATAAATGCCATGTGGTTATGCTCTCTCTAGGAGACCCCTCCCTGACTCATCTAAAGCCATCCTCTACAGAAATGCCGGCAGGGGTGACCCCAGAGCCAGAGAGCACCTCCCTTTCTGGAAAAGGTAGGGACGTTGGAAACGTTTTAAGGACTCCCATTCTCCACCACCTCTCAGGTCCCCACAAATGTGTCAGATTCTTGAGGCCCTGCTGGAGTCCCACTGCAGACTCCAACAAACAGAACCCACTTTTTATTTGAGTCAAAATTAAATTTTATAGTAGCTTCATTTTCTCTTTTAAATCAAAGGTGCTTGATATCCAGGTTTCATTGGACTTACAGTAAAACCTTGGTTTGCGAGCATAATTCGTTCTGGAAACCTGCTTGTAATCTAAAGCACTCGTATATCAACGGGAATTTCAAGAACCATTGGCTCAGGTATGATCATGTGACGTTCAGCGTCACGTACAACCTGTATTGCAAGACATCATTGGTTTATCAAGTTAAAATTTATTAGAAATGTTTGCTTGTCTTGTGGAACACTCACAGAACAGGTTACTTGCAATCCAAGGTTTTACTATAATTAATAGTGGTTCCAAATCCACTTTTCATATGCCGGATCAGACTTAGTTGCAGATGTATTTCCTCATCAAGAATTGGGGAGGATCTGAAGTTTTGCCTGCCTGGTGTGTTAACCCACCAAAACTTCCTGGGTGCCTGCGAAGAACATTAGCTCCCCAATTCAGAGACCAAGGACTCCCTTACAGGGCTCAGCAGTCAGCGGGAGCGTGGGCATGCTTTTGTCAATTCCCTCCTCCCTGTGTCCCACGGGGGCAGCAGGGATGGGTCTAGAAGATGCCTGTCCATCCAGCAGGCTGCCCCACAGGAGAGGAGGCCTGAGTTCAAGCAACTGGAGTCTTTTATAACTGGCCGACCATGTCTGCCCTTTGCTCCAGAGGGAGGTGCCATCTCCACCTTCCGAGATTTCATGAGCATCCTTGAAAAGTTAGTCCTGAGAAAGGGCTGTCAGGGACTCTGCTGACAAGGCATGGGGAAACATGAGGGACCCCTGAAGAATTGTCCCCCAACCATCCCAACTATGACAGCTCTGGTAAAAAGCTGCGAACATCCCGCATTTCCAGGGTCTTTCTTAGGTAATCTTCTATCCCAATTTGCTCAGCACTGTCCTGATGTTTTTTTCTTTTTAAATGTTTATTTATTTTTGAGACAGAGACAGAGACAGAGCAGGGGAGGGGCAGAGAGAGAGGGAGACACAGAATCCAAAGCAGGCTTCAGGCTCTGAGCTGTCAGCACAGAGCCCGATGCAGGGTTCAAACTCATGAACCACGAGATCATGACCTGAGCCGACGAAGTTGGACACTTAACCAACCCAGGTGATCCCTGGCACTGTCCTGATGTCAAGAAAATTTGAGACCTTAGCTGCTTGGGACAATGTGCTCTATATCCTGGGAAAGCCTTACTTTACACTTAACTCTTGAGGTTTTATGTCTGGTCATCCAGTGGCTTTTCCTGGCCCTGGTCTCCCCCTTTTGGCCCCAGGTGTACTCTCTCTGCGGCCGTTGGCAGCTCTGAGCTAGAACACGGCTTCTTAGCCGTGGATGCACACTGGGATCTCCTTGGAACTCTGGTGGTCTGGGGAGCAGTCTGGGAACTCGGGTTCTAGAAGCTCCCCAGGTGATTCTCAGGGAGCCAAGGCTGAGAACCAATGCTGAAGGGAAGACAGGCCAGAAGGAGGTTTCCTCCTAGTTAGTTAGTTAGTTAGTTGACTACAAACAAGAGGATATAGTAGAGTACTGGCTACATTTAAGTTTGGGGTAATTCCAAGACCCCTTTGACCCAAGTCATGCCCAGATCACCCACTGATGAGAATAATCAAGGGGCCTCTCCCAGCCTTGCTTCGTGCATCAAACACGTGGTCAGATGAAACTGTGCCATCAAACTCTCAGACATGAAGAGTGCAACGGAAGACCCATTTTTCATGGAAAGAGAATAGTGAAGTCTTGCCACCACGCCTCACAGTTTGGGAGCGGCTATATGCCAGTTAGCACAGGGAGGGTGAGGACATAAACACCAGGAGGGCTGCCCTCCCTTAGATCCGGGCAAAACCAGGGCACTGTCTTCAAATACTCTAAAACTCGGTCTGGCTGAATCTCAGGCTTCCCCTTATTTCAAAAGTTGTGTGCAAACACGCAGAAAGGAAACTAAAATCAGCAGCCCAGATATCTTTGGTAAATACAGTCATACTTGTTTTTTGAGATCAGTCCCTCACCGCATCTTCCGCGCCTTCTCTAGTAAACAAGCTGGGAACGACTCGAATCCATGGGACCTTTAGGTTACGTGCACCATGATAAATAGCTGTAGATCCTCTCGTGTTATCAAATGTCCCTCGGCCATCCAGATGGAGGAATAGGCTACTGACTGAAGGGATTTCCCCAAAGAGCCCTGGAGGAGGGTGCTGGGCGAGGGCCGGCCCGGGGTGGGCTCACTAGAGCAAATCTGAAGTCTACTGTCTTCAAGAGCTGCGCAGAGACACTCTTCAAAGTATTTATGTTCTCCATATCTTGCACTTTCCTACAGAGCCAGCTTTCACTTCCAAGTCAGACAGCACAGTGGCCACAAAGGCAGCTACTGAGCCAGGCTCCAGGCTGATACCATCAAAGCCTCCGGCTGCGGGAACCACAGGGGTAATCAATAATGAACCCTCCCGAGCCCCAGCTCAGACAACAGCAAAGGCCTTGGAACACACCCCCTCTGCCTCGCAGGAGACGCCAGGTTAGCACTGGCTTTGCATACTTTAGGAGAGGTCAGCAGTCCATGAGATGTGGGTGGAGACCTCGAGTGAGCTGGCTGCCTAGCATCACACCTTGCAATCCAAAGTCCAGGCCACTCAGCAACCCTCCGCCTCCTGTTCTGTGCCACAGCCTCCTTGCTCTGCTCTCTAACCTCTGTGCTCTGCCTTGGCTCGGTCAGCTGGAAAAGAAAGTCCGTCTCCCAGAGGTGAGAAGGCTCGGCGTATTGACCTGCATGGCAGAGGCTTTGCCGATCTGAATGGTATCTGCCGTCTCCCAATATGGGAGGACGGTGGAAGCTTTCTGCAATCTGGAGTCACAATCTGCGGTATGAAACAGCCCTTGGTAATCTGCGTCTGCCGCAAAGGCATATCTGATTCTTTGTGGGGGTTTTCTTCGCTGCCACAAAATACATTTGACTACATTCCCCATTCTGCACCTTTCATCCCCATGACTTAGTCATCCCATAACTGGAAGCCTGTATCTCCCGCCCCCGCTTCACCCACCTTGCCCATGCCCCCCACACTCCTCCCCTCTGGCACCCATCAGTTCGTTCTCTGTATTTATGAGTGTTTCTGCTTTTGTCTGTTTGTTCATTTGTTTTGTTTTTTAGATTCCACATCCAAGTGAAATCGTACGGTATTTGTCTTTCTCTGTTTGACTTATTTCACTTAGCCTGATACTGTCTAGGTCTGTCTGTGTTGTTGCAAATGGCATGACGTCATTGTTTTCTATGGCTGAGTAACATTCCGTTGTGATTATACACACCACATCTTCTTTATCCATTCATCTATTGATGGACACTTGGGCTTGCTTCCATATCTCAGCTGTTGTAAATAGTGCTGCAATAAACATTCGGGTGCATATAACTTTTCAAATTAGTGTTTTTGCTTTCTCTGGGTAAATACCCAATAGAATTACTGGATCATGTGGTAGCTCTTTAATCTTTTGAGGAACCTCCATACTGTTTTCCACAGTGGCTGCACCGGTTTACATTCCCACCAACAGTGCACAAGTTTCCCTTTTCTCCACATCCTCCCTAACACTCGTTATGTCTTGCCTTTTTGACTCTAGTCATCCTCACGGGTGTAAGGTAATATCTCATTGTGGTTTTTCACTTGCATTTCCGTGACGATCAGTGATGTTGAGGATCCTTTCATGTGCCTGTTGGCCATCTGTATGTCTTCTTTGGAAAAACATCTTTTCAAGTCCTCCGCCCATTTTTAATTGGATTGTGTGTGTGTGTGTGTGTGTGTGTGTGTGTGTGTGTTGAGTTGTATAGGTTATTTATACATTTTGGATATTAACCCCTTATTAGTTATGTCGCTTGCAAATAGCTTCTCCAATTTAGTAAGTTGCCTTTTCGTTTTGTTGATGGTTTCCTTTGTTGTGCAAAAGGGCATATGTGATCCTTAAGCATGGCCCAGCAGCTAAGTAAACTACCCTTGTTCTTTGCTAACGGAAGTTTGGTTCCGCCAGCCATGACTCTCTCAGGCTTTAAGATGGGAGGCAAAATGTCTAGAATTCCTCCTGCTTAATGAGAAATGAGTGCCTTTAGGACTACGGCAATAACTGAACTGCACTCTCTTCTCTGCAGGTACCTATTCATACAGTTCCGGAACTGTGACTGGTAAGTGTTTTGTTTTTTTGGTCCTAGCAGTGCTTCTGCCCTGAGGACCTCGGTCTCAGGGTGCGGAACAGTCCTGGCTTATGCCTGCTGCCCCAGCATGGCCACTCGCAGCCCCTTTCACTCTCAAAAGTGACTCAGTGTAGATAATAAGTCATAGATAGGATCACCCTACTTATGGGATTCTACCATGACTGTTTATCTCAATACTGGTAGCTTCTCTCTGTCAGGCTACACACGTGGGAACCAGAGAGCTGGCACATCACAAAAGGGCCTCCTCGTTCAGCTACTCAGTTCCACTAAGCCGGGCTAGACTCATCCCAGACTTAGCAGAGAACCACAAGCGTGTGAGCGGCTGTCAGTAACATGATGTTATTCATCCGTCAGCTGCATTAATCTCTCACAGGGTGTTAGCCCCATGCACTTTACAGCAAGACTGGCCACACTTCTTGGGATAAAAGGCTGCTGTCTACACAAGACGCACACAACACTCAACGTAGGAGAGGAAGAGACTGTCCCGGTGAGTGTTAAGGAGGAGAGTGGAAAAGTGTCTGCAAGGAAAAGAGGAAAGAAAAAGAGGAAGGGAGGGGAGGAGAGAGAAGAAGAGAAAGAAGGCAGAAATGCAAGTAGTAAGAGAGACTAAGACTTTTGTCTGTACAAGTTTTCAATAAGCCAAAAAAAAAAAAACCACTGTAATTTATACAGAGAAAACACAACTTATTTCTATTTTCTATTCACGAGTTATCCTCTTAGAGAACGACTCATATTTTTATGATTATATTTTATCTGCATCAAGTGTCATCTAGAAAAAAAAAAAACAAGCAGCTTCAGCTATTTCAACAGCTAATATGCAAAGGCAAGAGATTGAAACTAAAATATGTTTATCACGTAAGAGGTGACCAGTAAGTCAAGTAGCCAGCCTAATTTTTCTCCTTATGTAATATACTACGTTCACCTTTCCACAAAGTTTTAAGTTTTTTATTCAGTTTTTTGAATTGGTAATATTTGCCGGGGTTTAAAAATTACAAATTACAAAAACATATACAGCACAAAGCCCCATCTTAAACTGAAAATTCCCTTGTAGGAAGAAAGTTACTCCTGTTACCAGCTTTCTGGGCATCCTTTCAGAGAGGATCGATACACGATGCTAGCTAGGTATTTTAGTTTCACTGTGTTGCACCTGTGTTCATTTTCAACTAATGGTACCTCGTGGAAATCCTTCCATATCAACACATAGAAACCACCTCATTCTTTAAAACAGCTACCAAATATTCCACTACCTGGATTTGCTACAATTTGTGTAGCCAACCCCCTATGGGCATGTGACTGTTGACAGTCTTGGCCACATGACAAACAGTGATTAATTGGAAAGCCTTCTATCTATCACTTGGCTATGTGCCAAGAAATCTGTAGGATAAAATCCTACACATAAAATTTGGGGGCCATATTTTCTATGTCGATTTTCAAACAACTACTTTACTACGGGATATCATCTTATGATGTATTTCTCCAGTTCGTGACTTTCACTGGACTAAAACATCAGAAACTCTCTCCCAAACTCTGAAGTGTTGTGTAATACACATTAACTCAACACCTGCAATAGTCTGATAGCTCCATGCAAGAAACTTTGGAAATACAGAGAATTACAAAAAACAAACAAAAACTTTAAATCTTTCCTGTTATAAGATTTCCTTCTTCGAGGGTGCTTCAATATAAACATGTTAGCACCTAACTTAACAAGACAGATCAAATAATTGTCAGCAAAGAAATAAAAACGAGTTATACTTCACTAGGCGTTAAGTTTTATCTGCTAAGAAGGTGGAAGCTAAAATGGAAATCATGCTAGTTTTCTAAAGACACTTAGTGATGGTGACTTCCGACTACATCATATATGTCCCAGTACTGTGGACCAAGAGTATACCCGTCAGGTTCAAGTGGCAGAGACATTCACTGGCTCCCTGAGCATCAGTAAGTGTTGCTATTTCTGCACGAAGAAGCAAGCAGTTGAGAGTGTTTGTAAGGGTATATAAACGCTTTACCGTAGTAGTCGCTCAGCAAATGTGAATATTTTAATCAGCCCATTGATAACCACTGATATCACCATTTTTAAAATAAGCTATATAAATGATTATCACAGCTTTTAAAAGTTGCTTTTTTTTTTTTTTAGTTCAACAGAAAATGGTAAATGGTAGATGCCTAATAAACAGCAAATGAATAAGTGAAGTTGAGGACTTGGACATTTATTAATAAACGTTTAGGAAGTGTGATTCATCATTTCATTGTCTTAAATATCTACAGGCTCACTTGGCAGCCTTTTTAATCAATAATTTCATTCCTTCATTCTAACTATCTGGTCTCCAATCCTTGGCTAGGCTATTCTTGAGGACTCCCGATTGTAAAATAAAAAGGTAGAATGTCACCTAGGACAAGTGTTCACCCGGCCACGTCCCTTTAATATGCTGGGAGGGAAGAGTTAGATTTTCAAACTGTCATACCTCTCGTCTTTCATATCAGAAATAAATTTGCTGCAGTTGATATGCTCAGCCTTTAATACGAGCTAGCTCTATATCATTCGTCTGTGTATTCAATATAAATCGAGTTCTACTTGGTGCCACGTTGGTCCTAAGTTGCAATAAAATGCAGATTTCTCATTGAGAAGCAAACAGCAGGTCAGAAGTACTTCAATTTATGGACCCTTAAGGGTTTAATTCAATCAATTACGTGTTTATTAAGTGCCTACTCTGAACCCAACACTTGTTATGTGCTTAGCACAGTAAGAGACAGCAGAGAAACACTGCCCAGGAATAACGAATTGATATTCTTACTTCAAAACTGCCTTCCTCGGACACGGGCACACCAGCACTCTGGTCATGGCCACATGGCAAATAGCACTCTTTGGCTGACCTAGTTTGCAGGGACTGCTAAGGAATGGTGAGTCCCCATATTCTCAGGGGACATTTTCATCATCCGCACTGGACAGTGGCCACTGGCTGCCAAGGCCACCTCTTACGTCAGACCCGCATGCGCTGTAGGATGAAGGCAGGGCAGGGAGTTACTGGCCTTTCCCGGCCTCCCAAGCAATAATCCACTCTTTCTCCTCCCTCCCCCAACTCAAATCCTCCTCTGTTGTCCTCTGGCTCACCAGACCTCTCTGTCTTCCTTTTTCTCCAGCCCATGCACCCCGCGAGGAAACACCAAAGGGTGGGGAACTTGCCAGTTGATATGTTTACCTATCATTTTAGTGATTTTGGTGTCGGTTTCTTTACTCAGTTTGCCTGGATATAATTGAGGAAGAGGCCAAGGATCTGAGTTTGTCACTGAATTCAAACTGCTCTGTCGTATCGTTGGCTCAAGAGCCCTCCCCTCCCTGGACTTGGAGTCTGCAGATTCTATTCTTATTCAGAAGAAACAGGAAGATGCATTATGAAAGTAGAACCATAGTTAACATCAGCTGGCCTTTTCCAATAAATCCCTCCGTGGACAGTAAATGCATAACAAGCCTATTAGTCAGTGTGAAGAAATAGTTTACCCTAGGGTACACCATCTCTGCCTAGAAATTTATTTCTGGTTTTTAGTCATAATGATGATTAATGATAAGTCTAAAAACTCAAAACATCTCTCACTGATTTGCCATGTTTCCCGTTATTTCCTCTGGGACTTTTCTATTTTATTTTTATTTACTTAGGCACAGGTAGTTTTGCTTTTACAACTTTACTGTCTTCTGATGACAGTATCGTGTCAACAACGTCAGGAAAAAAGGAAATTTGTTTTAAAAAAGAAAGTAAAGATTATCTACAATTCCACCATGACTTAATACTTTGGGATCTATCCTTCAAGGCTGTCCTGTGCATATGGACATACATCTGGCCTACTGGAGATTCTTTTTTGGTTCATTTTTATCTCAACCAGCTTTTTTCACTTAAGATATTGTGGACATCTTTCCATGTTAATAAATACAGATTCATTCCATAATTAAAAAACATTTTTTAATGTTTTTATTTTTGAGACAGAGAGAGACAGAGCGTGAGCAGGGGAGGGGCAGAGAGAGAGGGAGACACAGAATCCGAAGCAGGCTCCAGGCTCCGAGCTGTCAGCACAGAGCCCAACACGGGGCTCGAACCCATGGACAGTGAGATCATGACCTGAGATGAAGTTGGACGCTTAACCAACTGAGCCACCCAGGCGCCCCTCATTTCATAATTTTTAAAAGCTGAATGATATTCCATTGGATGGATATATTTTATTTACTAATTTAATTTTTCTATTAATAAGAGATTGAGATTAATATAAAAATTGTGGTTTTTTAATGTTTATTTATTTTTGAGAGAGAGAGAGAGAGAGCAGGGGGAGAGTCAGAGAGAGAGGGAGACACAGTGAGATCATGACGTGAGCGAAGTCGGTCGCTTAACTGACTGAGCCACCCACGTGCCC
Organism: Panthera uncia; assembly: GCF_023721935.1. Taxonomy (NCBI): domain Eukaryota; kingdom Metazoa; phylum Chordata; class Mammalia; order Carnivora; family Felidae; genus Panthera; species Panthera uncia. Next base: position 5,105,880 of record NC_064809.1, on the reverse strand, counting down.
CTAAAAATTGTTTTAAACACTACTACAGGGGTGCCTGGGGTTAAGTCAATTAAGCGTCTGACTTTGGAGCAGGTCGTGATCTCACGGTTCGTGGGTTTGAGCCCCGCGTGGGACTCTGTGCTGACAGCTCAGAGCCTGGAGCCTGTTTCGGATTCTGTGTCTCCCTCTCTCTCTGCCCCTCCCCTGCTCATGCTCTGTCTCTCTCTGTCTCATAAATAAATAAAACATTAAAAAAAAAAAAAAGGTTCACTGTGTCCTCTGGCTAAGCCCTCTTGCTACCAGGAGATCCCACTGTTCCTATCTTGTCTAATAAATCTCAAATGGCCGAGAGCCACTGGCCTCCCACCACTCCAGACCCTGCCTTCCAACTTGCCCAAAACAGGATCTTTCCCTTCTCCTCAGCCATTATCTTATTCTCCTCTTACCTGTAACACCTCTCTTAGAACACCACCTCATTCTCCTTACCATCTGCCTCACCATAGTTGCCAATAAAAAAAACAAAAAACAAAAAACAATGCAGGCAAATAAAAAAAACAACACGGGTGAAATTGGAAGATATGCTACACTGCATGCTGTGGTTTCTAAATCAGGATTCTGTGAAGCTGACGAAAAAGGAGAGGATGTCTCAGGGACAACTGAGGAGGACCCTCGCCCTGTCCGCTCTCTGACTGTGGCTTTCATAGCAGATATGGCTTCTTGTCCGCACAGTCCCACCCCAGCCCTTGAACTCTGAGGCTTTTGCCTTCCCTTCTCATCCTGTCACCGTTTCTCTTTCGTTGGGAAGGATGGGATTAGGAGCGGGGGATGAGGACAACATGAACTGGTGGCGTTGGTGGGGAAAGCATGGACTTTTGGCCCACAAGTAGAGTGCATCGGGCCGCAGAGAACTCGAGAAATGTTAACAACAGTAAGCTGGCTGGGAAGGCATTCGGATCTCTCTGCAGGAAGGTGAACCATACACTGTCCAGTTCTTAGAAGTGAACCTGCTCCCGGGACTTCTGGCATGACGGCTCACTTCTGCTCTCTTACAGCGGCCATCGTCATGCCTGTCACTGTGCTCTGTGTAGTATGTGTGGGACTTCTGGTGTGTTACAAAAGATCCAGGTGAGTAGAGCAAGAGAATCACGCCGGATGAGACTGCTCTTCCTCCAAGAAAAGAGTGTCACCGTAAAGACTCCGGGCCTGCCCTCGCAAAGGAAGGACCCCTTTCCCGGCTACTGAGGCAGGCTCTTGCACGCACCCCCTTCTATACTGGCCCAAAGGGGAGCCAGCCCCGGGCCACCCCTCACTTTTTCCAAGACAGTCCGCAGGCCCCCAGTCAGAAACAGAGAAGTTTTCTTTCCTTTTTGGAAGGAAAGCATGCCAAATAACTAAGTTGATGGGGATGCAGCTCTTACGCTACGTTCACAAGTATATTTTCTTGCAATATATACATTTCATGGGTAGAGTACATCTTCTGCCACTTGCTGAAATTTGAGTTTTTATATATTTTTTAAATGTTTATTCATTTTTGAGAGAGACAGACAGACAGAGCATGACTGGGGGAGGGGCAGAGAGAGGGAGACACAGAATCCGAAGCAGGCTCCAGGCTCTGAGCTGTCAGCATAGAACCCGACACGGGGCTCCAGCCCATGAACCATGAGATCACGACCTGAGCCGAAGTCGGATGCTCACCCAACTGAGCCACCCAGGTGCCCCAGAGTTTTCATTATTTTTCTACTCTTTAGGTACTTGTATCATTTTCATTAAAGCCTCAAATGGCATATTAGTCTTAATTTTCTACTCCTATTAATTAATAACCAGTGTTCCAGCACTCCATATTGCTATGGCTGTTCTGGATCCTTCCTCAGCATTACACAATGAACAATGGAAATCAAGTTTGCTGAAACTATTTAGTCACTAGTCATTAAATATTCTTTGCTAAATTTATCAGTATAAAGATTATATCATCCTTTGAGCCTGACTTTGGCAACATGAATATTCCATGAAATACTGCTCTAAAGCCACAATGAAAAAGTCACCTAAATATTCACATCAATCTTCAAAAGCTGGTAATACCATCTCAACCAAAAGAGGTGCCAGAAACCTCACAGATCGTTTAGAAATTAACACACTAAGTTTGATGTGTTACTCAAAAATCTGTCAAAACAATCCCAAAAATGCTCAAATGTGGCAAAATCAAAAATGACTTTTGAAGGATTTTCAAAATATCACTGTAACTAAATTTCCACATGAGCTGTTGTATTTGGAGTTACATTCTTAAGAGATTATAATGAGTAACTATATTGACTTAAAAAAAGTATACATAGTCTATTTTAAGAATACATTAAAAAGAATCTTAAAAGACTTTGTATATTTGGTATACATGGCTAATAAGTATGCTTATAAGATGAAAACATCAATATTCACTGACTATAATAAGGAAATATTCATAAATGTATCTTTAAGAAGAATTGATAAACCTGAAAAGCATAATGAAAAGCATAATAACTACTTGGTCATTTGGTGAATCAATTCTTTGCCATAAAGTTCTTTTTTTGCAAGTAGGTTATTAGGTAGATTTGTCACTCAACAAATTGGCTTTTAGCAAATTATTTTCAGTACGTGGGCCTAGAGTCCTGATCCATAGTCTAGCTCTCACTCCAAGGAGCTCAAAGTGCTTATGTACTGTATTATTTTTTTATTGAAGTATGGTTGACATGCAATATCCAATTCGTTTCAGGTGTACATCATAGTGATTCAGTATTTTTATGAATTATGATATGATCCCCACGCTAAGTCTGCTTACTACCCGACACGGTACAAAGTTATTACAAATATCATTGACTACATTCCCCATGCTGTACATGACATCCCCATGATTTAATTTATAACTGAAGTCTGTACCTCTTAATCCCCTTCACCTATTTCACCTGCTGGCCACTAGCCCCTCACCTCTAGCAACCACCAATTTGTTCTCTGTACCCACACGTGTGTTTGTTTTGTTTGTCCATGTTTGTTTTCTAGGTTCCACATATAAGTGAAATCATGTGGTATCTGTCTTTCTCTGTCTGACTTATTTCACGTAGCATAATGCCCTCTAGGTCCATCTGTGTTGTTGCAAATGGCAGGATGTCATTCTTTTTTATGGCTGAGTAATATTCCATTGTATCTACATAGCATTTCTTTACCCATTCATCAGTCAACGGACACTTAGGTTGCTTCCGTATCTTGGCTATTGTAAACAGTAACTGCAGTGAGCTTAGGGTCGATAAAGCTCTTCAAATTGACGTTTTGGCTTTGTTTGGATTCGAAGTGTTTACTTTGAAATGCCCTAGACTTGCCTATCCTCAAGAGGTACATGATATAATCCATGGAAGAAAACTGCTGACCCAGAAACTCGGGGCCTAAAAAAACAGTGACAGGGAAACATGTGGAATTAAGACTCTGCCTCCCCTACTCTTGGTGACTCAGGAACTGATTAATATATTTGTTTCTTTAACACGTACAAAGTGCCAAGAACTGTTTTAAAAGCTTTATAAATATCGCATCATTTTTATCAAGACGATCTTGTCTGGCTTCCCCAGGCTCCCAGGACTCTTTCCTTTTTGTTCCTGCCATTTGACTACTGCTATTTAGCAGAGGGAAAAGAGGCGGTGAGTGGCTCCAACAGCATGGTGAATATTTAGCGGATGAGGGCGTTAAAATACCAAACTAAGGTTTAAATTCCATCTGTGAATGGAAGCGATCTAGGCCTTCTCCATCTGAGTGTTCAATAGGAACCATCTGTTGACTTGGTTTGCGGGCAACCCTCTCCTCTTTTCAAAACCTGTGAATTACCTGCTTTACAGGCAAACTTCGCAGATACGCACTGTTGCAATGGAGAACATGGAAGAGATACCAATGACTGGGGGAACCAACGGCAGAGACGAGGATGCAGAAAACCAAGCATACGACCTAGGAAACTCCAGGGGGAAGCTGAGGGCAGCCAAGGCTGAAGCAAGGATGCCAACTCTTCCCTAGCCGAAGAGGTCCAAGGAAAGACTCAGGTGTTGGGTGCCAGCAAAGAGCCCGTCGGGATGATAAAACAAACATGTTGGTGTCATTTTATCGACCGTGGCCAGCCGAGACACCTCCTGTATTTGTAGCCTCTCCAGTCTCAGGATGCCCTGTCTCAGGAGGAGGGCTGACTTCCTAAAGTCCTGGCACTTGAAGCTTTCCTGGGAGTGGCTGGACACCTCGGCCTTCCTTTTACTTCATTAAGACACTTATTCAGGAGAGCTCATCAGCTTGACTATTCCATCCCGCATCCCTACTTGCAGTCCACAAAGAAGAGAAATAAATACCCCTGCGGCTGGAAGAGAATTATGCGGCTCCTCCTGGCTTATGAGACGGCTGCGAGGATGACGACGTCATCGTAGCTCCTAACCACCGTCTCTCCAGTTAGGTGCTCTGCATGCACTGAAAAGGAGCAGAGGTACTGTGCCCAGTGAGTCCTCTTGATTTAAGGATTCAGAAAGAAGGAAACTGAACTCAGTGACATTTCCCATATATACGTTTTTCTATTTATACTCCTTGTCAATTATAGCTACATATTTTATAACTGTTATTTTGAAATTGTACCTTGTATAAACAAAACGTCTATTTTCAATACAAAAAAAAAAAATAGTGCACTGAAAAATCACTGAGGAGAAACATACCACAAAGAAAAAAAAGGAGAAAGCAGGGGAATACAGAGCCCCAAATGGTAGAGCTCGGCCTCTCTTTCTAAAGGGAGAAAAAAAAAATCTTGCCTAAATCTGGATCTGATCTCAGTTCTGGAAAATCTCTAATAAGACCTCCATGTGAGAAGCAACAGGTTATGGCCCAGGTGTGCCTGGCGCACACAGTCTCTTTCCCTGTGTTGTTCTCTTTCTTTCCTTTAGAACATGTATTTGTAAAATCACAGGCCTAATCTCACCTCCTTTTATCGATGAGAAAATTGAGGCCGATAGCAGTTGACTTGCCCAAGGTCACATGGCTCCACTGATGCCATCTTAGATGAAATTTAGGAAGGGTAGTGGGGTAGGAGAGGAGCAGTCCCCACTATAAATGGGCCATGAGCCGCCTCACGCACAGCCAGGGGCAGCCAGGGAGCCACCGCCAGCATCCAGGAAGTGGGGCACAGGCTACAGCAGCAAGCATCCCCGTGCCTCCAGAAGCTCTCAAAGTATCCATTCCTTACCAACCTCCCGTCATCGCTTTAGATGGTTTCATCAAAAGGGAAGGAAGGGTAGGAATTTCAAATGGCCAGAGTTGGGATTTTAGAGCCACACCCTTTGTCACTCCTTGCGATTCTCTTTTCGAACGAGAGGAAACTCACTGCCACGCACGAGCTGAGACACGTTCATTGCCGTCGGGCTCCATACTTGATTATCCTGAACCTGACTGTTGCGACTTTTTGCTTCTCTCTTCAGCCCTGAGTTTCTAGAGTTCACCATTAACTGGATCCATTTTGTTCTTTATAAGAAGTTTTAAGAGTTTGACCCTTGTCTTAAAAGCCAATCTGACAGAAGACACAACTTACACACACACACACACACACACACACACACACACAAGCTGGCAGGTGTTCAGCAGAGCCAGAATTCTGAAAGGTGTCTGTGGCTGTACGAGGGGTGAGTCACATGGCCACTTCATGGGTCTGCGGTTCCACTTCACTGTCATCTTTGGAAAATAATACGATGACCTCTGGGGGCCCATTTCTAAGCTGTAGAATCACCTGGTTCAGGTCCATCACAGAATAAGTCTGTGATCCATGAGGCACCAACCAAGTTCAAGCTGGGGAAATTGCACGACAAAAAAATAGATCTAGAGAAGTAGATCTAGACCCAGAAGCAAGCAGCGTCGGGTGGAGCTGAGGTCTGGAAGGATGGAGGCCAGGAGGGTGAAGGTGAATAAATAAATCAAGTGGTTTTGTTTGTTTGTTTGTTTGTTTTTTAAGTGAAGAGGTAAAATGAATTCTCCTACTGGGTGGTGCAGTCCTCCTAGGGACACGTTTAAGTAACTTGTATGATGCCAAAACATACCACGGCCCCAGAATTTACCCCCTGAGCAGTGATGGACATCTTGAAATTAGGAACTGTTTTCATCTTTGAATTTTCAGGGACTGATGCAGTGCCCTGCAGGTGATTACCAAATGCTGGATAAATAAATTAAAATGCTCTTAACTGAAGTATGGCAATATTCTCTGACACAGGGTAGCCTGTTCTCAGGCACAGCTATAAAGGAGGTGATGTTGGTGACACTCAGCCTCTTGTCTTTCTGCATCCAGTCTCCCCATCCTTCCCTGTCAGTGCCAAGCACTTGCCTCAGAGTTCTATCCCCATTTTACACATAAACAGAACTTGACCGATACCCCGAGGGTTCTGTTGGGAGTACACATGGGACCTGGAGTGCCCAGAGAGTAGTGACAACCTACGGAAGGGCAGGTGTAAGCAGTAAGCAGTACCCGGTCGGGGTCTGAGGCGCACCTCTTCCCTCACATCAGGGGCCCTTCCTAGTCCCTCCCACCTCCCCCCTACCAGTAGGCTGCACACCGGAGTTCTCCAGAATCACCACTATGCTACATGAAAGCCTCAGATCCCTTCCACCTGGGAAGGTCCTGCCAACTGACCTGGTATCATGCTACATCCTCCACTCATCTGTTGCTGCAAAACAAATCATGGAAGCTCTCAGCTACCACTGTTATCTCTGGGGGCCAACTGGGCTCAGCCGGTGCTTATGTGGCATCAACTAGATGCACTCACTGGGCTGCATTCAGCGTGGCTGGGCTGGGCTGGGCTGGGCTGGGCTGGGCTGCAAGGTCTAAGAAGGCTTTGCTGGCTCACCAGGTGCACCAGCACTCTTCCGGGCTGGCTGGGGCTTCCTCACAGCATGGTGGCCAGCGGATGATCAGACTGTTACATGGCAACTGAAAGAAGCAACTGCCAGACCCCTTAAAGGCTAGGGACTGCCACACGTCACTTCTGTTGCATTTTATTGGCCAAAGCAAGTCACCAGGCAGCCAGGTTCAAGGGGCGGGGTGGGGGTGGGGGTTCAACAACAAAAGGAATCAATGGAAGCCATCTTTGGAGACTATCTACCACAATACCTTCCAGAGCCATCAAAGAAATGCAATTTGTCTTTCGATCTTTGGCACTCAGTAAATGCCAATAAATGTCAGATGCACGAATTAACAAACGAATCCAGGGATACCCACAAGGTACTAAGAAGAGTCAATCTTTTTATTATTATTTTTTTTTTTTTAGTGGAAAAAGTATATAGGACTCAAAAGGATTTGAAAGTTCTACAACTGGTAAGCCTTTAGCCCAGACGACATCTGTCAGCTGGCTGCAAATCTGCATCATTCACATTGTTTTCTCCTCTCTCATTTCCTGTCTTCCACAATATTTGCCATGAAGAAAATTGATTGCCCTTCATCTTTGTTACTTTGTCTTGCTTTTTCGTGATCAATAAATAAGATTTTTACTCTCTTCTTTTTAAACCTTCTTCTAGACATTAGGAAGTAAGAGGACAGGGACCAAAAGAGCACATGTAAGGATCTCTCCATGTTTCTAACTGCCCAATCCATTTTCTTCACCAAGGAATAACCTTTACTATTAGCTGAGACTGCCACGTCTTGGCCTCAGAATATCAAGAATGTTAGGAGAATCTTGAGTTTACTTGTTTTCCCACAAGCCTGTGGGAATTTATTTTCCCAGAATTTATGAATGTATGACACTATATGTACGTGGAAGTCTGGTTCATGCTTTTCTCCCCTTGGGGCCTATCTGTAAATCTACCCATTCTTTTGTTGTTTTTAGCTACCTGGGATATAACACTCCTTCTTCTACAATTTTGGGGGCCCACCGTTGTGCTTACTGTGTGGGAGGGCCTTACTGCCCACCAACCTAGAGGCGGATATCCCCTCTCCTGTTCCCACGGGGGTGTGCAGCTCCAACCCAGGCCCACCAGACACCCTCACCTAGTTAGCACTCAGAAACTTGAATACGGAATGAATGAGCACAACAGAACTTAAAAAGCAGCACCTGGCGATGCTTCAACCCCACTGGATGGTTGTCATGCTGTTTCTTGGCTCAGCAGATTTTGGCTTTAGTCTCAATCCATTTTTGCAACCGAATCCTCCAACTCCCCATGGTTCTATGGCCCCGGACGTTCATTTTCTTTTTCCCTTAGGACAGATTCCATTGTCATTACTTGTCACTGAAAAGTTCCTAACCGATAGGGAATTCGGTGCCAGGATAGCACATTGCAAATTACAGAGGAGTAGGGAAATGAGGATATCTGCCTTCAGGAGGGTAGAAAGTAGTGGAAATCCTGCTGATATTCTGAGATGGAAACCTAGCAGCCCACAGCACGCCGAGAATGAGTTCCCCGGAAGTTACCTGACATGGCACGCCCACAGAAGGCCCAGCTCTTGGAGACCGCATGCACATTTGGGTAGTTCATGAAGACCTGGAGAAGGTAGAAATCAAGCTGCTGCCATCCTAAAACACTATGGGCAAGGAAACCCAAGGCCGCCGATGGGTGACCACTATCAGTGGCAGTGAATGATTTAGAAAAGAGAGTAACGAGCTCAAATCCTCAAAGTCTCAATTCAAGCCACAGACTGCAACCTAGAGGCTTCTAGAACCAGGCTGAGTGTCATCCTTCAGAGATCAAGGCCAAGAGGGCTGGAGACCCAACTTAAGATTCTGAATCCTCATGCTGTTGAGTAACAGTAGCTGAGTTTACAGCCCTGCCAGGTTTCTCAGCTGAAAGGCAGAGCACTGATTGGGTAACACTGGAATGAAGATACGGGGGGAAAATTCAGAGGGTTCCGGTACCCCCACTCCCCACTTACCCCATCTGTCCTCAGAAGCAGCCCCCGGTTCTGTCTGGTAATGGTGCTCCTACTTCCTTGGCTGAGGAGTCCTCTTGCAGGAGGATGCTTATTCTCCTAGAGACCCACCCCCCACTCCTGGTCTGCAAGAGTGGAGACTCGGCTCCCACATAGGCCTTCCAGAACCCCGCTCCATGCTGCCTCCCTCGCTGCACTTCCCAGTGCTTCCCGGGAACTGTCCCACTGTGTCCTCGTGGGCTGGGCACATTGCTCACAGTCTCAACTCATCTGTCAGTCTTTTGCCATACTCAGTCATTTGTCCAACCTACTGTTCAAGAAGCAGCTCGATTTCTACCTTCTCCAGGAGGCCTTCATGAACCACCCAAATGTACAAGATCATCTACCTCTGAGCTCCTATGACATTACGTGCCCTATAAATGTGGCATTTGCTTAATACTACCTTTGTGCAGTAGAAGGAGCACAGGACTTAGAAAACCTGAGGCCAAGCTGTCCTCCTACCATTTGCTGGCCTCGTCACCTTGGAAGAATCCCTTACATTACACAGACTGACATTCCATCTTTGAAGTGGAGATAACACATGTATTGTCCTTCTCGTGTAGGCGAGGATCAAAAGAGACATTCGAAAGTGCTCTGTAAAGGGCATGTGTCTCTCCCCTCTTTCTCTAGACACTAGAGATGCTGAAATTGAAAACCTGGTACTTATCCTTGACGTGCCTACAGCCTGGCCAAAAAGAAAGATCTATCAAAACAAAGCAAAACAGGTGTGCCTGGGTGGCTCAGTCAGTTAAGTGTCGGATTCTTGATTTCGGCTCAGGTCATGATCTCGAGGTTCATGGGTTCGAGCCCCACGTTCTGAGCTGTCAGCTCAGAGCCTGAAGTCTGCTTCAGATTCTGTCTCCCTCTCTCTCTGCCCCTCCCCCGCTAGCGTGTGCATTCCCTCTCCCACGGGCCCCCCTCACAAATAAACATTAAAAAATAACAAAAACCCCACACCACAAGTTCAGTCGCTATATATGCCACGTGAGTCATGAACGCAGTAATGTTACAGAAGTTCAGGGAAGGAAGAAATTACTAACAGGGCTGGATGTTTGAGAAGCATTTTAGATGTAATGGGACTTATGATGAAGGATGGATGAGAATGCGATCAGAACACTGGGGTCTTCCTCCACATCACTGGCTCTACCCAACAGCCCCTTTCTGGTAGACACCATCACCGCGAACTCAGATGGTTACCTTTCCAGGGGTGTTTTTTCAATTCTCTGGGCAGAGAGCCAAAAGCATGAAGTACAAAATGAGTGTGTAATCTTCAAAATCCCCTTTGAGGAAAGGTGACCTGGAGGGCACACAAGCTGCTCTAATTCCTAGTGGTCGAGGGCCGCCTGGCTGCAAGTGGCTGCTGATGTCTCAGCATGTTTCGAGAAGCCTTAGTTTCCAGAAGCACCTTGGGTGCTACTGGGGGGAGGGGAAGCTTCGAAAACATTCTAGTTAGGGGCGCCTGGGTGGCTCAGTCAGTTAAGCATCCGACTTCAGCCCAGGTCACGATCTCACGGTTCGTGAGTTCGAGTCCCGCGTCAGGATCTGTGCTGACAGCTTGGAGCCTGGAGCCCGCTTCGGATTCTGTGTCTCCCTCTCTCTCTCTGCACCTCCCCAGCTCATGCTCGCACTCTGTCTCTGTCAAAAATAAATAAACTTAAATAAAAAATTAAAAGAAAAAAAAGAAAACGTTCTAGTTGCCACCCTGAGTCCCATCTAATTACAGCTGCTATACTCTTTAACTAGGAGTCAAATTTGGAGAATTCCATGGCTGAGAACATCTGAAAGCCTTCTATGCACTTGGCTGTTAAGAAACATAGTTGTTTTAGGGGCGCCTGGGTGGCACAGTCGGTTAAGCGTCCGACTTCAGCCAGGTCACGATCTCGCGGTCCGTGAGTTCGAGCCCCGCGTCAGGCTCTGGGCTGATGGCTCAGAGCCTGGAGCCTGTTTCCGATTCTGTGTCTCCCTCTCTCTCTGCCCCTCCCCCGTTCATGCTCTGTCTCTCTCTGTCCCAAAAATAAATAAAAAACGTTGAAAAAAAAAATTAAAAAAAAAAGAAACATAGTTGTTTTTTTGTTTTTTTTGAAGAGTGGCTGTTCCAACCGTTCCCATGGCAGTAGCGGAAATACCATGGGTTTGGATGCGGCACTTGAGTTTGAGCCCAAGCTCTCACCTACATGCCGCCGAGCGCCACAGCCTGGGCCCGCCACTCCAGAGTCTGTTCTGCCACTGTTCCTCCCGCTTAGTTGTGGAGACCTCGTGGAATAAGGCACATGAGGTCCTAAGTGTGTCTACCACGTAGGAGGTGTTTTGTAACTGAGATGTATTTATATACTGTACAGCCAGGTGCTGGGCTGCCTACCCCTCTCCCCCTCTCCTTCCTCCTCAAACACATAGGTCTTTAGTCTTGTCCACACAGCCACGCGCATCAGAGGAAGATGACGTCTCAAACTCCAGGAAAGCAACTGCTGATTACGTAAAGCCATCCCCCTCCTTAGTGATTGGTTTAGGAACGGGTAGGTGACCCAGTTCTGACCAGTGAGGTGTGAGGTCAGCTAGGGAAGCTTCTGGGAAAGGTTTCCCCACTCCTGAGAGACACAGAAGACACAGGCTTTCTTCTGTCACTGCTGCATCTGGACACAGTGCCCCAAACTTCTGCAAACAGCAGAGAAGTCAGCTGGGGCAAAGCGGACACAAAGAATGACAGAGGCAAAAGACCCTGGGTAAAATCATAACATTTTTTGTTCAATGCCTTTTAGAGTCTTTGTTTTGGGTTACGGCCCAAAAAGTGATACAAAATCCGGTACTGAATTCAGTAATAGAAAGTGGCGATATTCTAACAGACCCTAACATGGGGAACTGGCTGAGCAGAGGAGGTAGAACAGAGGGTAGGGAGAAAGGTCCCCACGACTTCAGGCTAGAAAGCTGGTGTCCCTGTTAAGTAGCTGTGAAACAACAGATTAAAATGTTACTGTTTTACCACGGGTCCAGATTAGGAAAATGTACCATTGGGGAAATGATCACTTAAAAAGATCCACAACCATTGAATCACATGATTAAAAAAGGAAAATAAAACCAAGGTGTTGATATCGTGTTGGCTCCTTCTGGGGCCGTTGGTAAGGCCCATGATAGATGAGCTTTGGGCGAGTGTGGGCCAGAAAATATCGCTTTGCCAAGAGGTCTTTTCTGCCTGGAACTCAAGTCAGACTGACATTCTAGCTGCAGCAAGAAGCCCCTGGAAGGTTTTAAGCAGGGGCTTAAAAGAAGCAGGGACACAATTTAGCCTTCATTTTAAGACGCTGTGTCCTTCCACAGGGAGAGTAGAAGAGATGAGCCAGGGCAAAGGCATGGAGCCACTGCCGGATGTGGCCGCTGGGCCCGGAGAGACGAGAGCGCGGGCCGAAGAGATGGGATGATGGAGAGAAATGGACTCAAGATCCATTAGGGGTAAGGTCAAAAGGATCTGGGTGATGGTGCCTGTGCTGACGTGGGGAAGGCTGAGGGGAGGACCCGGTTGGCGCAGGGGAAGAAACCCAGAGCTGCATTTTGGATATGTTGGCGACATTGCTACAACAGCAAATGGAAGAAGCAAGCAAAGGCATCTAGGGCTGAAACTCCTCTCTCTCCGTCGATTCTACCTTTTTGTCCAAACCACTAGGAACGGAAACCATATAAAATGACTGGTGGTGAGGAGCACGAGGGACGGCCCGGCTGGGCTCTCTTGGAGATTCTGTAACCATGTAGCCCAGGGAGGGAGTCCCCGTCCAAATGCTCTGAACCCCTCACAGCCCAAGGCCTAGGTCTTTCATGAAAGAGACCTCAGAAAGGGGTACGTGTGGGGTCTTCATCTGTCTGGGGACAGTGTCCGGAGCCTGTGCTATCCGCTTCTATGCGTGTCCTCTACACCAGCCTCAAACTAGTTAGTGACAGCTAACTAAACTTCCTCCTTAACCATTTATACGTGCTTCCTTTACATCTCACATCCCAGCCCTCACCCTAACCATCAACCAACGCCCCTCGCCCATACCCTCCATCAGCCCCTCTGCTAGTTCCACTCAGCACGACACGTGTTCACATTTCTTACACTTTAAAAACCAACTCCCCTCCCTGAAGCCCCATCATCCCCCATCCACTGTCTTACCTCTTCCCAGCCTCACTTGAGACTCGTCTACATGGACCGTGTCCCATTTTTTCACTGCCCACCCATATTCTAAAGGTCTGCCATAAAGGCAGGATTTAAGCCAACAGGGATATAAGATACTTTACTGAAAAGCACCCCACCTCTCTATCTCCCCCTCCCAAAAGGAAATAGTTTAAAAATCTTTTAGCTGGGGGCACCTGGGTGACAACAGTCAGTTAAGTATCCGAGTCTTGATTTCAGCTCAGATCACGATCTCACAATTCATGGGTTCGAACCCCGCGTCGGGCTCTGTGCTGACAGCGTGGAGCCTGCTTGGGATTCCCTCGCTCCCTCTCTCTCTGCTCTTCCCCTGCTCACACTCTCTTTCTCTCAAAAACAAAACAAAACAAAACAAAACAAAAACCTTTAAAAAAAATCCTTTAGCTGATTGGTGTGGTACACCTGTCTGTATCTCTAAGCTCTGACTTCTACTTCCATTTTTCAATTTCAGGCACTGTAGCCGACATCTTACTATGGAAGCTGAAGACTGAACACGTTCCTGCCAGTCACACGTCCACACGTTTCCCGGCCTCCATCACACACACTGACATTAGCAAGCCTATGAAAGCACAGCTATGTGCCGCTGAGTGAGTTCACAATCACTGCTTTTTCTCACCACAGCCTGTTGCTTTAATTTATTAAAGAATTCACAATTTCCTTGTTTCCCCTCTCCATTTCCTTTGTTTTCTGGGTGTTTATCACTACCTCCAGCCTGAACACTCTCCCTGCTATGTAAATATCCTCCCAAGATGTTGAGGAAGACTTGGTATGCCCTCCACGTCTTCCACATTCTTGTTTCTTAGAGGAACGTCCTCCTCCTCCTTGGTTTGCTCTTGACTTCATTGTAACTCAATCCTCCGGCAGCTTCTTGGTCGGTAAAACTTTTGTGTGAAAATGCCTTTATTCTCTGGTTAGGTGTAGAATTCTAAGTCAGAAATCCTTTCCCCCCCAGTTTTGAAGGTACAGCTCCACGGTGCTGTTGCTGTGGAATCTGAAGACGTTTTGATTTGTAGATGACTTCTTTCCGGGAGCTTCTACGATCTTTGTCTCTGGTGTTTCTAAAATTTCACCATGATAGCCTCACTGTAGGTCTATTTTAATCCATTTTGCTGAGCATTTGAATCTGGGAACTCATATATTCGGTTGTGGGTAATTTTCATGATTTTTAAAAACAATTTCCCAGCCTCTGTCTTTCTCTTCCTGAAACTTTTACAGATGCTCAACTTCTTATATTGGTTCTAACTACTTATTGCCTTTTTTTCTCAATCTTTGTTTTTGCTCTACTTTCCAAATTATTTTCTCAATCTATCCTTCCAACAATTTTTAAAAAAAAAATTTTTAACGTTTATTCATATTTTGAAAGACAGAGAGAGTGAGTGGGGGAGGGGCAGAGAGCGAGGGAGACACAGAATCCGAAGCAGGCTCCAGGCTCTGAACTGACAGCAGAGAGCCCGATGAGGGGATCGAACTAACAGACTGTGAGATCATGACCTGAGCCGAGGTCGGATGCTTAACCAACTGAGCCACCCACGTGCCCCAATCCTTCCAACAATTCTATTGTTTTTTTTCTATTTCTTTCATACTTTTGTCTCTGAATATTCATGTGTATGTGTGTGTATATATATCGATCCTGTTATTTCCCAGATATACGGTCTTCTCTTATTCTCTGAATATGTTTAAGAAATACAGATGTTTTCTTCTCCCTGCATAGACTGTTCCCTCCAAGTTGGTTGACTGTTTTGATGTCCAACCTTCATCTTGGAGATTCTTTTCAGATGCCTGGCAATCCTTGGTTTATTGCCACTATTTAAGAGCGGAGCACTAAAAATGTGCTTGAAAATCTGAGCACTTGGGTGGGGTTTGAAGACTTAGCTCTTGGCAGTGGGTAATCTGGTTGGCCAATTTCCTTAGGAACCCCTCATGCCACTGTCAGTGTTTCCGCTAAAGCTGGTTACACAGTCCAACCAAGGAACGGGCAATCTCCCACCTATAGTATGTGTGCCACCATGTTCATATTTCTGTGTGTGTACAACATTCACGTGTTGAAATTCTAACCCCCAAGGGGATGGTATTAGGAGGTGGGTCCTTTGGGAGGTCATTAGGTCACGATGGTGGAGCCCTCATGAATGGCATCAGTGTCATAAAAGAGACCCCAGAGGGCTCCCTTAAGCCTCCCACCATGTGAGGAGGGCCCGGCAAGGTGTCTGTCTCACCAGACACCAACTGCGGACCCCTGATCCTGGACTTTCAGCCTCCAGAGCTGTGAAGAATACACACCTGTTGTTCATGAGCCACCCAGTCTCTGGCATTCTGTTATAGCAGCCTGGGCTCACTAAGACAACAGCCTTGTTGTCTTTTTACCATGGCCCTGCCCTCAGCCATGCCTAGTCTCTTATGTGACATGTTCCTCTGCAGAGATTGAACCTCTGGTCTTCTGCTACGGCTGAGGATGAAAAGCTGCCCAGTTACACAGACTAGAACAAAAAATCTGAAGATTGAAATGGTTTTTAAATAAGCTTTCTACCAACCTTCCTGGGTTTTGTTCCACCTTTACACCCTCCTTCCAGAAGAACCCACTGCCACCAATTCCCACATCTTTTGAGAGTTCTTGGGCCAAGGACTCAGTTTACTCAGATGAGTGGAGTCAGTTACCACTCACTTATCTGCTTTCCAACTTGCAAAATTTTGTGCCTATTATCACCTTTTTGTTTTCTTTGCCCTTGCAGGTTTATGCCAAATCTGTATGGTTTCAGAAGACATGTTTAGTCCACCAAGTTCCCTGGAGCCCCCCACCCACACCTTGCTGCCCACCAGCTTCTGGTCTCACTGCAACTGACCATGCTATGCCACCCCTGACTTCAGAGTGTCAGTCAAACAACCCTCCGCCTTCACTTGACTCAGATGCTGATGACCACTTTTGTCTAAGCTCCTTCCTCCCTTAAATTCTCTCTTCTGGCATCAGTTATCATTCTCTCCAAAAATCCTCTTCCTTTCTTTACCCCAAGCCTGGTGTTCCTCGGGCTTCTCAAACCCCTGCTCTTCTCGATATTCTGCTGGAGTAAACACAAGACCCTTAAACTGCACCACCTTAACCACCACTTACACAATAACAACCCTAAAATCTCTAGCTCCAGCCCAAGGCCATCTGCTGAAGTATAGACCCATTTCCCCACCAACTTCCTGGACAATTCTATTGTATTTCTCACAAGTACCCCAAATTCAACATGTCCAAAACTGAAGTCATCATTGTGTTCACAAACCTATTACACCTCCCATGTTCTGTCATAATGGAGGGTGCTCTCATCTACCCTGCAAAAAGCCAGACGACCGGAAGTCCCCCGAGATCCTGTGGCTGACGAGCCAGACGACCGGAAGTCCCCCTGAGATCCTGTGGCTGGCGAGCCAGACGACCGGAAGTCCCCCTGAGATCCTGTGGCTGGCGAACCAGATGACCGGAAGTCCCCCTGAGGTCCTGTGGCTGGCAAGCCAAGCAACAGGAAATCCCCCTGAGATCCTGTCACAGTCCATCCCCATCTAAACATTCTCAGGGTCCTATTGGTTTTACCTTAATATCTAGAATAAGCGTTCTCAAAATTCTGCATGGAACAGCATCGCTTGTGGGCTTGTTAAATACCAACTGCATGGGGCGCCTGGGTGGTGCAGTCGGTTAAGCGTCCGACTTCAGCCAGGTCACGATCTCACGGTCCGTGAGTTCGAGCCCCGCGTCAGGTTCTGGGCTGATGGCTCGGAGCCTGGAGCCTGTTTCCGATTCTGTGTCTCCCTCTCTCTCTGCCCCTCCCCCGTTCATGCTCTGTCTCTCTCTGTCTCAAAAATAAATAAAAAACGTTGGAAAAAAAAAACAAAAAAAAAAAAAAAAAAACCAACTGCTGAGCCTCAATGTGACAGTTTCTGATCCAGACCAAGAATGTGTAATTTCCAACAAGTTCCCAGGTGATGCTGATGCTGATGCTGTTCATCTGGGGACTACACTTTGAGAACCGCTAATCTAGTCACCAGCACTCCTCACCTGTCCCCTTGAGTCCGGTAGTCGAGCACAGCCCTGTGCTAAATGATAACATCTTAATTTAGCTGTGACCTGTGTAAAACATCCTCCAAGCTACAACTGGGACAGCCTTCCTAGAAAAACAATCTGCAGTCTTAAAATTTTCAGTGATTCCTCCTAATTTTTCCAAATACCACTCAGACTCCCTGGCCTGCTGTTCAAGGCCCTTGGCCATCTGGCCCTCACCCCCCACCCGGCCCCCGCTAGCCAGCTACCACCGTGCACATACTCTACTGGCCACACAGATGCCTCTGATTTACTCAAGCATCTCCTTCAGCTTCACACCATCAGTGACCGCACTCTCAGCTACTGCTATTCTGTGATATTTTACAATACCTATCAATGAATATTTTAGAGTGTCCTAATACCAATCATCTCATTACCTTTTTTAGATATCTAAAATCTGAGGGGTGCCTGGGTGGCTCAGTCGGTTAAGTGTCCAACTTCGGCTCAGGTCGTCATCCCGCAGTTTGTGGGTTCGAGCCCCACACTGGGCTCCGTGCTGACAGCTCAGAGCCTGGCCCCCGTTTCTGATTCTGTCTCCCTCTCTCTCTGCCCTCCCCTGATTGTGCTCTCCCTCTCAAAAATAAATATTAAAAAAACTTTTTTTTTTAATAAAAAGAAGAAATCTAAAATCTGATATAGGCCTTAAGTATAACCACATGAAAGGACAAACCAATGCATGGGTCTATGATACACTGTGGTATTTTAACACTTATTTCAAATACCTTCTAAATGTAACAGCATTCGTTTTCATATGGGTAACTGCATCAGGCTCTCTACATACATGATCAAATCAAAGATGAAGGCAAATCAGAAATGCTTTCTTTGAGATGAGCTATCAATAGATTGAAGATTCTTAAAAGAATTCACAAAGGTCTCCTCTAAGTTATCAAATAAGAGAAATCAATAAAAATTAATTAACCAAAGTAAAATATCTGGAACTAGCTTATAACTATGTTCCTTATTTTTTCCCAGTTAATGTGGTTTAAAAAAAAAAAAAATACAGAAAATCTTGCACAAAAAACCATTCACAACTAAATAAAATCATGAAAGCCTCTTATTTTAAAGACTCTACTTTTGGGGCACCTGGGTGGCTCAGTCAGTTAACCATCCAACTTCATCTCAGGTCATGATCTCACGGTTCATGGGTTCGAGCCCACATCAGGCTCTGTGCTGACAGCTTGGAGCCTGGAGCCTGCTTTGGATTCTGTGTCTCCCTCTCTCTGGCCCTCCCCCACTCACACGCACGCTCTCATTTCCTCTCAAAAATAAAAAAGAAACATTAAAAACAATTTTAAGAAAAATGACAATGGATATTTAACACTTTTGTATTTTTACTGGGCACGTAAAAAATGCCTATTTGAAACACACCGGATATTTAGTGTCAATTTTTAACGCTTGAAAAATTAAATACCAGTATTAATATTCCTAGCTTTTGTTACTTTTCAAAACCAGTCCCAAAATGCTAGTACTGACCTTTTGCTCTGGCAGTGCCATTACCACACACTTCCTTTGTGTCCTTCCTGCTGTTCCTTCTGCCTAGAAAATTCTTCCATTCTTTAAAAGCTGACTATCTGTCCCATTAGCTGGGCAGCCATCCAACCTCAGCTCTGGTAAGGATGCCGGGCCAGTCCTCGAGGACCTGTGCGGCCCTCCCTCCAAGGCCGGTCCACCCCAGACTGAGATCACACTTCGCGTCGCAGTCTCTGGGAGTCAGGGACCACACTGTGAGGCTGTACACCCACCAGCATGGCACCTGCCACACAGCAGGTGCTCGAGGAAGGTTCAGTGAGTCAATTACAGCTCCAGCAGATAAGCCGCTTTCTCTCTGGCTGGCACAACTTCATTACCAGAAAACACGTTCATGCACCTTTGCTTGCTACCCCCCTCCCCGCTATCCCTCCTCCGAAGGACAGTGAAAATTGTGACCAATCCAAATTCCTTTCACTGGCTCTTTTATTCCAAGTCATCCATGAGGCATTCATTACAGCTAGGCCGGGAACCCTGGCCGAGGGGATGAACCCTGGCAGGACTTCCCCCTGCCACGGAAGTCTCCCCACTGTGTGTTCAGGTCCCGCTCTGAGAACGCCCCTCAGTACGCAAACATTAGCTTGGTGTCCGCCCTTCCAGAGCACCCTGGGCCCGATCCGACAGCACGCTTGCTCTACTCACCGGCCCGCACTCTAAGCGCCACCAGGCTGACGGAAGAGGCTAAGGGGAGGCCGCGACAAGTGAAGCTACGAGGCCCGCTCCAGGACGCCGCTTGGTGGGCTGAGACCAGGAGCGGCGAGCTCTCTGGGTCACGCTGCGCCAGCTCCCCTACCTGCCATCTGCATCCCTGACGTGCTGTGTGGCAAAAACGTAAAAACACCAGATCCATGTACGTCTAGACGATGTGAGTTTTGTCACTGGTTTCTGTACGCACAGCTTTCTTACAACATCCACCCAGTAGCCCCAGGCAGCGAACCGGGCACCGAGGTCCCCCCTCTCCCTGGACCCCCTCCCCCCGCCACCCCCCAGTGGCCAGACAACATTCCACTTCTCTCTTGAGTTTTCCTGATCCTCAGCTCTACCTGTGGGAAACACGAGCCTGGCTACTGTCACTTTCTGCTTGCCTCTCTGTGCACTGTGTTGCTTCCCGTTTAAACCGTGAACCCCGTGCAATGACAAAGGCACACACCTCGTCTCACACATATGTGAGTCCCCACGGCACAAAAATCTCTTTCTTGACCTGTCAGTTACCACCCTGGAAGTTAAGTGTCATACTCTGCTTGGTGTCTCATGGGAGCAGTGACAGAGGTGTGGAAAAGAGTAAGTTGGAGAAAGTTCAAAAACAACAGGGCTGAGGCCAAGTGTCACACAGTGGTATGCCAGTGCTACAATGCCTGTTTAATTGAAATCTTGTAATAAAAGTTTAAATACATAAAATGTTTTGTTTTTTTTTTTATCAAAAGAACACCCCCACGTCCCCAGCCTGATGCGCACAGAGGAGGGGCGGTGGAAACGGGCTACCTACAAGGAATGGAGAAATGGCAGGTCCAACTCTCGTTGGCTTTGTATTCCTCAAAAAATGCTCTGTGAGCGAATTCAGAGTCTCAGGTGAGTGAGAACCCCACCCCACACTGGCTTTCTTCAAGTAACTGGAATCCACACAAGGCATTCTGTACCGTGGAGAAAGCTCCCCGTGGCTTTCAGAAGACGAGGAAGAGCAGGGCTTCGTGTCTGGGCAGCACTATGTTCTCGATGGTGCGTTCCATGGAGTGCACCTGCTCGGGGGAGGCCGTCAAGAAGGCCAGCGGCCCAATGCGCTGCTCTGCACACGAGTGGCAGAGGTAGCCGCCCTTGTTCTCCTTCCTGTTGCTCTGCAGAGAGAGGGGTAAAAAAAGAGGTGAGGCGGCCGATCGAAGGACAGGGGCTTTCCACCAAGAAACTGTGCATTATCATTCTGATGTTTCCAGACCCGTGCAAGCCTCTGAGGTAACAACCTATCCCGGAGCATGACTATCTAGACTAGACTCCACTCTCTCGATTCCCGCAGAGCAGAAACCAGAAACGATCAAGGCAAGAGATGAAGGGCCGAGGAAAGCTGAACCGGGCCCTCCAGGCAAACAGCTGTCCTCTAAGTGGCCACGACCCAAGCTCCCGGACTCTGCCACACAACACAGCCTGACTCCCGATTATTCCACCTCTGCCACAGCCATAGACCCGACATCGCCTGTGCCTTATGAAAAGCGCCTAACAAGGATTATACAGACTCTTCTTTTATCTCGACCCAGATCGGCACACAGCTCTCGTGTAATAAGCTGCAAATGACCGAATGAGATTCTATGGAAGGCTAAACCTGCTGCCAAGAGCACATACGTAGGTGATGGGGAGCTTCTTCATGGTGAGCACAGTGTCCACGGGGATGGCGTTGTTGCACTGCCCCACACAGCAGCGAACCACCCCGGTCTTCAACACGTTACTCGTCAGTTCTGCTTGCAAGAAGTACTCCTGAGAAAGAAAGAGTGAGACGGAGTAAGGGCAATGCCTCTCCCCGACTCTACCTGCAAACTCCAATAGCTACACAACTGGAAACACTCTTTAGACACACCCGAGTCCTTGCATGAGACATGCACTGCCCGCCCCGATTTCCCTCAGTTTTTCTGCCTTTCCCCCGCCTGCAAGGCTGTCTCCAAGGCAGAGCACTGATGCAGTTCAGCTGAAGCACTGAAACAAGTTCAGATTCTTGTTAAAATGACCAGGTTAAAAAAAAAAAAAAAAAAAAAAAAAAAGTTTAATGGGCAAACCTGTAAAACTCTTGGCTATAATGACACTGCAGGACTGTTTCTGGATTTTACGTCCTGCTGACCTGTCCCGGAATCATTAAACATTATTTGTATATTCGCTTTTCAACCCAGGTAAGCTGAAACAGAGGACCTTAAAAGATGTGCCCACATCGACTTGGGACATTCCATCTTCCCAAGCTTTTGGCCGTGCTAGTGAGAGAATACTGAAGCTCTGTAAGCCTCAGTTTCTCCCCGTATAAAATGCAGGTAACAGAGCACCTGCGTCACTCGGCTGTCATGAAGGAGGAATACTAACATATACTAAGTGGTCAGAGCCTGGCACACTGCCAACACCCAAATCAAGCACGAATCCCCTCCTACACGAAATGCCCCAAGAACAGGGACCAATGTCTGGTCTACTGTGTCCCCGGAGGAATTTAACACAGTTGTGGCATACTAGCGAGACCACAAGTATCTGCTGCCCAAGTAATTAGGATCCCGTATTTTCTGGATTACAATGGGCTACTGATCGAATTTTTGCAAAATCTATATCCAGGATTTTGATTTACTTGGTTTTCTCTCTTGCAGGATCTGTCTGCCTGCTACAGAAAAGAAGATAACAAACACTCATGTTCCCACCAGTAACTGAGGGGCAACCAAACCAGGAAAGCCTTTCAAAATAAAACGATAGATTTTGCTGAAATCCCCTTTGCCTGTCATCTCTAGTCCACTCCCCAGAGACAACCAGCTTCGTGAATGGGCCGTGCATCCTTTTCGATCCATTCTAAAATGGCTTTGAGTTTATATATGCGTCTAAGAACATTACATGTTATCTTAAAGGTATTTAATACTTTGAGTTTGCTTCTCTCCTAATCCATTTCTTTCAAGTGCCACACAGGATTTAATCAAATCGTTCTTCCACATCTTATGTAGCCATTCTGTCTGTATGGATACTCAGGTTTTTTTCAAATTATTGCCTGAGATGCAGGAATGAATACACTTGGACGTGCCTTCCCACCCATACGTGCAAGTTTCTTTTTACAAGCACTCTCCCCACGATCCACACCAAGAAACCCACTTAGCATTACACTTCTGTACACACATACACGCGTACATAAAACACTGAAATAATAGTTCCACGAAACTGTATTCAACCTTACGTGCAATGTAGTCTTTCTCTTCTGGATTTTATTCCACCTCACCCTTTTTTAAAAGCTTATCATAGCCCACAAAGTTAGTCTCCTAAATCATGAACGGACTGCCAGCTGCACTCTGGAAAGCACCGCTCCAAACAGTGGCTCTCACTTTGGTCTTGGGACCCCATGACACTAGTAAACATTAAGGGCTCCAAAGATTTGTTGATGTGAGTTATATCCCTTAAGATTCACAACGTTGTAAATTTAGACTAAGAAACTTTATAATGCTTATTCTTCCTAAAAATAACAAACCTATCTCCTGGTAACATGTTTTTATGAAAAACAACTGTATTTTCAGAAAAGAAAAAAAAAGCTTAGGAGAGTAGCATTGTTTTACGCATTTGCAAATCTCTTTAACGTCTGGCTTAATGGAAGACAACTGCTTCTGCATTCCATCTGTGGTGATGTCACATCGTTGTGCGGAGAACTCCCAGGAGACAAAGGGGGAGGGCTTCCCAGCATCGTACAAACAGCACAGAGTTTATGTCTGAACCAGCAGCCAGTGGGTTAATGGGCCTGGTAAGCGCAGCTGTGACTTTTTACCCAGGCCTTTTCATTTTCACCTGCCCTTGTAGTCCTAGACTCTCCTCCTTCCGGCAGGCGGGTTTGAGGTTTGCCCCTCGAATACATCCCTTCCTTGCGGCTGGCTTCATGTCCCAGTCTCTGCTGCACACTGGGCAGATGAACTTGGGTTCGGCTTCAGATCTGGCGAGCCAGCTGGGAACTCTTTGCTGGTAGTTCGTTGGCCCCCAGCCAGTAGCAGAGGCCAGAGATGGGTCCAGGCAGCTGCCTGGGCTCTCTGCCCAAGGGTCCCTCCCCGGGGCCCCGTCCTGACTGGGTGCAGCCAACCTCTCGTGCTTAATTTAGATCTCGTGGCAAGGCAACAGTTTAGGGGTTCGATTTCGACAGACATCTCTTGGCGAGTACTTCGTATCAGATGGCACATGAGCTCATTTCTTCCTCCCATTTGGTCTGGCTCTTAGATTTCTTCCTCCCCTTCAGCTGTCTCTGAATAGGGAGGCTGGGTTCTCTCGGCCTCCCTTTCTTAAGAAAAAAGGCGGGTGAGGAAGCAATTTGGTTCAGTCAGTGGAACTCAGGCTTTCAGGAAGAACCAAAAACTAGGAAGCTATTTTGTTCCATTCATGAAGCCCTGACTTCTGGGAGGAAGAACCAACACTCACCAAGCCATTCTGGGCTTCATTTCATTTGTGTGTTGCTATAGCTTTGGTATCTTTGAATGAGACCTGCTATGTTCTACTTGGAAAATGGGACGTAACCATTTGATTCCCCCACCCGCAGCCCTTTGGGCTGCCTTCTCCAAAACTGGGCATTTTTTGTAACACTGCTTGGCCACAATATTCATTAGACTCTGGAGAAAAACGACCAATTAACAAATCCATAAATTATATAATACCATCTTGCAATTAGGTTTGTAAAAGGGAGATATCTGGAAGTTGGGCCTTTAAGATGTTTGCATCTTGTTCGTGTATTTATATGTGTGTCCATGTATGTTGTAAATGTGAGCTACTTTCTCTACCTCTGCATGGTATTGCTAAAATTAATTTGTAAAAGAGCTCTACTTAGTTTGTTTAAAGGCATTTGTAAAAATGAGGCATTCTAAAACTCAGAGAGACAGAAACTAACCCAAGTGTTTTTAAAAAAAAATTTTTTTTTTATAATGTTTATTTCTGACACAGAGACAGAGCATGAGAGGGGCAGAGACAGAGAGGGAGACACAGAGTCCGAAGCAGGCTCCAGGCTCCAAGCTGTCAGCACAGAGCCTGACGTGGAGCTCGATATCACAAACTGTGAGATCATAACCTGAGCCGAAGTCGGTCACTTAACCGACTGAGCCACCCAGGTGTCCCAAAGTTCACATGATCTTTGGGGAATTATTCGGAATTAAAGCTAATTTAAAGTTGCTGGTTTACTGGAAATAATAGGGGAAACAATTCTGTAAAGCTGCAGAAGGTCCGTGAGAAAGGAATCTGGAAAGGAACTTTGTACATGGTCAGGACTAAGACTGTGGAGAACTAGTATGTAAAAAGTCTGGGGACGCTCAGTCGGGCAAGCGTCTGACTCTTGCTTTCGGCTCAGGTCATGATCTCACGGTTCCTGGGTTCGAGCCCTGCCCACTGGGCTCTGTGCTAACAGCGTAGAGCTGCTTGGGATTTGCTCTCTTCTCTCTCTCTGCCCCTCCTTGCCTGCACTCACTCTGTCTCTCAAAATAAATATATAAACATTTAAAATCTTAAAAAAAGTCTACTAGGGAGTGATCAACACCTGGGAAAGAGAAGAGAGCCTAAGAGTGCAAGATCACACAGAAGTTGAGCAGTGGTACAATAACAAACCTCATAGCTGATTCTCTGAGGAGTTCTAGAACTTGGATTACCCTTCAGAATATCCTAAACTAAGGTCATTGGTTGTGACCACTGGGGTAGAGGGCATGCCCTTGGCAAGGCGGCTGTCTTCAGCCAGGGCAATCCCTGCTGGCGGCTGAGGGCTGAGGGCAGCCTTCCTACAGCTGAGAGTCCTTTGTTTCTGACGGAGACTTTGAACTAACAGGAAAACTGCATCCAGACAGATTCTTGTTTGGAACATTGCTGGTTCTCTGTTTGCTCTTCCAGATTTAAGGGTGTGACTTACAGAAATTTGGTAAAATATTCCTTTGTAAACAAATATGAAACATTTATATTTTTCTCCCAACCTGATCCCTCCAGTGTTCAGAAACTCTCAGTGACTATTTTTTTTTCCTCAGTGACTATTCTTATTTTCATGGCAATGTATTTATTTACATGAGTTCAGTAAAAAACTGATCTTATGACAGAACACAATTAGAAACACTGGTTATATTACTAAAGCTTTGACCGGAATGTCACATTTAAGGGACACATGCATAGACTCAGATATGCCAGACAGCTTTAAGGAATTAAGGGTGACTTCATGGAGCCACTGAAACCCCTTAGAAAACTCAGTCTGATAGCTTGCTTACAGGGTTCCTGGCAGGTGCAGGAAGCTCAAGATATTTTGGAGACCTCAAAGAGAGGAATTCACCCAAATCTGTAGGTGTTCCAGGCAAAGTCTGATGGCAAGTATTTGGCTTGTCTTTTGAGCCTCAAAAGGCTGTTGAAAGTTCAATCTGAAATTCCTTATGAAAAGTTCCAGCAAAGCAGATTTAAAAAAAGATACGTAAACAATTAGGCCAAGTTTGTCAAATGTGGACTTATTTTACAAGCAAAGTAGTCTTAAATTGCGAAACTACGGGACTCATCACTCTCTTACCGAATCCACAGGCCCCACCTACCCGCTGTCAGCAAGGACAACATCCGAAAGAAACCCACTTGCAACAGCAGCCGGCCTCTGACAGACCCGAACCTACCTCAGGAGGACTGGTCTGAAGCTACCCAGCTACAAGGCTTCCATAAGGCTCAGATGAAATAAGACCAAATATGGTACAACAACGAATAATCAAGGAACAAAACTCTTGCTAATGCAGGATGTTGGGTTTCAACATGGAACTAAAGAATACGCCTACACAAGAGCAGGTTTCCATTCCTCTAACCGGGATCTCTGCCCCATTTCAGCAGAAAGTAAGAAGACGGGTCATCTTCCCAATTCCCTCAAGAGCGAAGAATGATCAAAAGACAGTGGGGATTGAAACCCAGAACAGAAGGGTTAACTGGACTACTAAGACAGCAGTGACCTCTAACCCCACCCCCACCCTTTTCTCATTTGCCTTTCAATTCTGGGACTTCCTTCCCTCTCACCTCCTTCCAGCAGGTGGCCTGAGGCTTGCTCTCCCATCACCCTGTATGGCTGCCTCTGGAAAAAACCCTCTCCCCACATCCGGCAGACGAACTTGGGTTTGGTTCATGTCTAGCATCTATTATCTATTGGGAGGAGACGGGAGGTCCCCAGCACGTGCTCTCTCAAGACACTGCTGAGCGGCAGGGGGCACTGGGAGCGCCCACATCCCATCATTCTAGCCAATACCTTGAAAGGTCAAACGTTTTCTCCCTTACCAGTCTGATTATTTTTGTTTGTGTTTCCTGGACCATGGCAGAGATTGCTTTTTTTTTTAAATCTGTTCACGGCCACCGGGGTTCCCTTTCTGTGAACTTCTCGTTTATATCTTGTGCCTATATGACTACTCGGCTGCCAGTTTCTGACAAACCTGTAGTTGTTCATGACCTCTGTCAGCCCTACTTCCTGCTGTTGCATAAGCTCCAGGAGGCCAGAGACCCAAGTGGCTCCCAGCCAGGCTCTTAGAACAGCAGCTCACTCGGCATCGCCAAACGGACAAAAGCGTCCCCCCCCCATCCTGTGGCAGTCTTTTATGTGAAGCAGCGGCTCGCACAGTGAAGGGCACCGGCCGGGATCACACTGCCCAGGCTTACAGCCCAGCCCCTCCACTCGCTACCTGTGTGTCTCTGAGCAAACGACTTAACCACTCTGTGCCTCCATTTCCGTATCTGGAAAATGGCAGAATGAGCATCTCAAAGGATGTTTTTTAAAGGTTCGTGAAATGTTAGGGGCGCCTGGTGGCGCAGTCGGTTAAGCGTCCGACTTCAGCCAGGTCACGATCTCGCGGTCTGTGAGTTCGAGCCCCGCATCAGGCTCTGGGCTGATGGCTCGGAGCCTGGAGCCTGTTTCCGATTCTGTGTCTCCCTCTCTCTGCCCCTCCCCAGTTCATGCTCTGTCTCTCTCTGTCCCAAAAATAAAATTTATAAAAAAAAAAAAAAAAAAACCGTTGAAAAAAAATAAAGGTTCGTGAAATGTTGGCTATTATTTTATCACACTGAAGTTTTACCTTTTGATGTAATCATAAATAGCTATTTTTTGACTTCCTATTTCTATGTCAAGCTTATTAAGAAAACCCTCCTCACCTAAGATATTTTTCTAACATTTCTAAAATTTTTCTTTTTTTTTTTTTAATCAGACAGATAGAAGTATGTTTTTTCCTTCTTACATTTAGATCTTTAATCCAGTTGGAATTTATTATGAGGACATAAAGAATTTAACTTGACTCTTTCCATATGGAAAGCCAACTGCCCCAACACTGCTGGTTGACTAGAACATTCTTTCCCTATCCATCTGCAATCCCTGTTTGTTTTTTTAAGTTTTTTTTAATGTTTACTTATTTTTGAGAGAGAGAGAGACAAAGAGTAAGCAGGGAAGGGGCAGAGAGAGAGAGAGAGAGAGAGAGAGACATGAATCCAAAGCAGGCTTCAAGGGCTTGAACTCACGGACCACGAGATCACAACTTGAGCCAAAGTCAGATGCTTAACCAACTGAGCCACCAAATGGCCCCTTACCATTTTTTTTTAAGTTTACTTATTTTTGAGAGAGAGAGAGAACCCAAGCAGGCCCGTGCTGTCTGCACAGAGCCAGAGATGGGGCTCAACTCCACGAACAATGAGATCATGACCTGATACGGAAATCAAGAGTTGGACATTCAACCGATGCAGTCACCCAGGTGCGCCTGTAATCCCTAGCTATTACATATGATGTTCCCACACATCCACATGACTTTCTGGGGACTCCCACTGATCTCTCTCTTCTGGCACCAACACCAGACTGCCTAAATTTTTATACTTAGAATATCCATCCACAAGTCCCCACACCAGTTCTTCCCAAGTTGGCTATTTTGGGGCTATCACTCTTCCATATGAATTTTAGAATCAGTTTATCAAATTCTAACAGGATTAAGTCCTATTGGGCACTGAGCATACCCCTTAGGGAGAAATTCCATTTCCAATCCATAAATAGGATCACTTTTTTTAATACAATTTATTGTCAAGTTAGTTAACATACAGTGTACGTAGTGTGCTCTTGGCTTCAGGAGTAGATTCCCATGATTCATCACTTACATACAACAGTGGTCATCCCAACAAGTGCCCTCCTCAAAACAAACACACAAAAAAACATAAATAGGATCTTTAAGATGCAGAGGGACCCCACTGGGCAAAAGAGTCATTTCAAGGTCCAGCAATTGCTAAAAGCTAAAAAAATAAAACCAACTTTTAAAATCCCAAACAAGACAAAGAAATCTTTCCATATAGATGATTAGTTTGAAAACAGTCACGGGCGCACCGAGAGGCACAGTGCTATAGCGGGATAGAGACAAGTGTCCATCTGGCCCGAACCGGGATTCCATGGCACACGTACATGAGGCCGACTCCTCAACTCCCCAGATCTTGCTGGTGGATCTAAAACTGCCTAAAAGCTTCCCTCTGAGACCATAAATTCCACGAGACCGTGGAGCGCATTACTCACTTTGTTACCCCTACCCCTCTGCACATTAACAGGAGCTCCATACATCTAGTCTGTCATCAAAGTGAACAAGTGAATCAAACCACCTGGGGCACCTGTCTGGTTCAGTCAGTAAAGCATCCAACTCTCGACCTCAGGGCTCTGTGTTCAAGCCCCACGCTGGGAACGGAGCCTACTTTAAAAAACAAAAAGCTGACTCCCCTCTTCAGTGACATCTTGGGTCTCCAAGGCTGCCACAGGCATGAAGACCAGGGGCTGCTGGGAAGCACGGCCACCGGAGGAGCTGCCAAGGGCTTACACCAAACCGTGTCAAGGGCCGACAACAGGACTACGGCCAGCTGTTGAGAACTATCCCAAGGAGGAAAAGCAAAATCCAACCCCACGGCTTCCTCTGAACCCCTGGCCTTCAGGAACCCAAAGGCACGGGACACCACTGCCTACACATCCCTCCCTTAAGCGATGCCAGGCTGTTTGGGTTCTAGATGCACTGGCTCCTGGCCGGCAGTCAGGTCCTCGGCTTACAAAGGGCCGAACATATATCCCTCGCCAAGGATTTCCCAAGGGCGGTCCTGTCACCGTCCTCACTGCACAGGTGAGGCATGGGAGTTGAGAAATGAGGTCACTTACGCAGAAGATCAGAGAGTTGACCACAGCAGATGTGGGGCCCAGGGCCGGTGGTCTTCCAGCAGCAGTCAGAGGTCCCTCCTAGGAAGTGGCGATACAGAGCTACACGACAAGCACGTGACGACGGCAGCACTTCAGTCGTGTAAAAAGCACGCCGAGTACCGCTGACGGAGCGAGTGCGTCCCTGCCCCGACCACCGTGCCTCTCCTCTAACGCTGGCTCTCCCCTCGACGCCTCCCTCCTGGAGCTCCGCGTCTCTGAGGGCCCCCGTGCCCCCCCTCCAATACAGCCCCCCTCGGGCCGCGTGGCGCTCCTCTAACCTCTCCTCCGAGGCGCCGTGATTGCTGCGGGGCCAGGTTTACAGATTAGGAAACAGAAGCACAGAGCGTGCGTGACGCGCCCACCTAGTGCCCGGGCGGGAGAGCTGGGATGTGCACGGAGGCGGTCTGACCTGGGGCCGTGGACTCAGGCCCGGCCTCACAGCAGGAAGGACGCTGCTTCCGCCCAGCGGACGAGCATTGAGCACCAACTCCGTGCCACGCACCGTTCTGAGCACGTGCCTGTGCGGCTTGGAGTAAGCATCGCGGGGCCGGGGGGCCGACAGTGGTCCCTGAGCGGCCGGCCCAGCTGCACGACGCCTCATTCAATGAGGCGATGACTCCCTTCACTTCCTCAAGAGTTAAAGAAACAAAGCAACAAAAAAGGCTTCTGCTGATCAGCTAGATTTTCCAAGGGGGCAGAGGAAAAGGAGGGTTCGAAGGACCACAATGGCCTCCCAGCCCAGGTAGCAGGAAACAGCGGCTCACTTCTGTTCTAAAGCCTCCGCAGGCAGGACTCTACTGTTCACGTGCTCTCTTAGTCTATAACTATCGCCCTGCTTCCCCACAGCCTTCCTCTCTGAGCAGAGGGGGGATGTAGCCACTTCCAGAGAGGATGTCCCCAAACAAAGTCCTAAGTTGTGACAGAAAGCAGAAGCATTTCCTCTCACGCAAGGGCCCTCAAACTCCAATATCTGTTCACACAGACGGGCCGTATTTCGGGCGTTTCCTCAGAGCAGTTCTGCGAGCAACAGATGTCTTCCAGCCCAGTCTCAGTAAAGACGGAAGTATTTCTCTAGACTCCGTATCCTTCTCCTCATGGGGGAAAACTCACGTTCTCCATAAAATGTATGCCATAACCAACAGATAAGCGTCCAGTTAGCTTTAAAAAGCCTTCTGACTCTTGTTCGTAACTGGTGGACTGTAAGGGCTACAGCCACTGTGAAGAATTTGGCAGGATCTACAAAAATCTCACGTCCGTTTACCCTTTACATAGAAACTGAGATTCTAGAACGCATTCCCCAAGACGCACTGGTAAAACAGAAAATGACTTGTGCCTAGGATTATGCCTCGTGGTATTAATATTCAAAGCAAAAGACTGGAAGGAACTCGGTAGCCATTAGTCAGGGACTGTATCAGTCATGACACACCGACCCAGAGACTACTACTCAGCTGTCTCAAGGGTTGGGAGAGAGTTTCATGAACTAATAAGAATGAGTGATCTCCGCACACATTTCTCAGTGACAAAGCAAAGTTCAGATCATTAGATAGAGGATGTTACCTTTCAAGAAAAAAAGAGAATAGAAACATTTATACATATTTGCCGATACTTGCAAAAAGAAACACCACGGGATGAATCAAAAATGAATTTTAAAAAACAGCGATGGGGTGCCTGAGTGGCTTGGTTGGTTGAGTGTCTGGCTCTTGGGTTCAAGGTCCAAGCTGGGCTCTACGCTGACTGTGTAGAGGCTGCTTGGGATTCTCTCTCTCCCCCTCTCTCCCTGCCCCTCCCCTGCTCGTGCTCGGTCTCTCTCAGAATAAACTTTAAAACAAATTTTAAAAGTAATAATAATAAATCATAGCCATAATGATGGAAGGAGAGATTCTGGCGGGACAAAGACAGAATGAGACTTTTAACACTTTTTACAAAGTTTGCCTTCGGAGACGTAAGTGTTTCACGTATTCAAAAAAAAAAACAAATCAAAAAGAAGCAAAGCAATCCTTGTAGAGACAGTAAGCAAACAGAGGTTACCTAATTGTAACCAAATTGCTGGATCTGACCACAGGGGAAAATGGACTTCCTTCAAGTGCCCTCAGAACATGGTAACAGCACATCTTTAGTGGGATTTGGAGAAAGAGAGCTCTTAGAAAATCTTAAATTCCACTCAGTACTCTGTTAATAATAATACTAGTGTCGTTTTACAACTTTTATATACAGTAGAATGGCGTAAATAACCAATAAATACTGTTATGAACCGAGATCCATACGAGCCCACAAGAAAGCAAATCTAGCATGTGGAACATTCTGTAGGACAAGTGGCTCAGAGACAGAAGCATTAAAGAAAGGAGGGGTCTTAGATTGTTCTGAATTATGAAACTTAAGAGACCTCACAACCAAAGCTTAATGTGGACTCTGATTTGAACAAACCAACTCAAAAAAGGCATTTTTGAGACAATCACAAAAGTATGATTATGGACTGGGTGGCAGAGGCCACGTGGAATTGCTATAAATTTTACAAGTTATGCCAATAGCACTGTAATTATGAAAAAAAATCCATTTTTAGAGACATGCTCTAACTACATATACATATGATTTGTATATGGTAATTGTAGAGGTGCATACTCCAAATATGTATATGTATGATTTGAATATGGTAACTCAATTTATTATTTTCTTGACTTTTGAGTATCTCAGAATTTTCATAAGTTAAAAAAAATCCCATTTAATACATGTGAAATATCACCGCTCTATAACACTTCCACTAAAAGTTACCAATGTGACAATTTGCTTTTGTTCTAAATCCAACCACCAGTGCAGCTATTTCTAGGAGAAAACTACACCATAGGTTCTAAAAAAAATACTTACGATCAAAATTTACACAAAAACTCATGTAACAGGTAGAGATTATTTGTACATAAAAATTATTACAGTTAACCCCTGAGCAACTCTGAAATGCATGGGTCTACTTATACATGCATTTTATATAGTATTGTGCTGTAAATGTTATTTTCCCTTCCTTACAATTTTCATTTAACTTACTTTATCTTAAGAAAATCATGTATTGGGGGGGCGCCTGGGTGGCTCAGTCGGTTAAGTGTCCAACTTCAGTTCAGGTCATGACCTCACGGTTTGGGAGTTCAAGCCCCACATTGGGCTCTGTGCTGACAGCTCAGAGCTTGGAGCCTGCTTCAGATTCTGTGTCTCCCTCTCTCTCTGCACCCCACCCCCCAACTCATGCTCTCTCTCTCTCTCTCTCTCTCAAAAATAAATAAACACTAAAAAAAAAAGTTTTGGGGGAGTCTAAAGCTATACACAGATTTTCAATGGTGTGGGGTATGGGAGGGGTGGGGGTGGGGTGCTCGGTGCCCTTAACCCCAGTGTTGTTCAGCATCCAATGCGTTTCTACTTCCTCCCCGGGTACTGGTTTAGACATCAAGAAAAGCCACACTTATCTGTCAACCATGGGGCCAAATCCAGCCCAGTGCCTGCTGTAAATAAAGTTTTATTGGGACACGGCCACATCATTCACTACTGAACTGCCTGTGGCTGCTCTCGTGCTCTGACAGCAGAGTGGAGCAGATTAAACAGAGATCCTATGGCCTCAAAGCCTGAACTATTTACTGTCTGGCCCTTCACAGAAAAAGTGTGCAAAGGTCTGCTCCAGGTCATCTCTAGAAACCAATCAGGATGCCATCAAAAAAAGGGCTCTTGCTCTGAGCTCCGACACGCGAGCGGGTCACACACGGTGAGACCCGGGTGAGGCAACGCCACGTGGGGAACACGCAGCTGACTTCAAATTCCAGATGCATTCTTAGGGCCAAATGGGCCCGAGGGGCTCCAAGGAAAAAGGACAAGGAGGCTTGAAAGACAAAAGTACTATGAAAATGCAAAGTGATCAGTCTTATGCAAGAAGCTTTAGCTGTCGTCATGGGTCAGAGTATGGATCTGCAAAGTTTCAAGCTGGAAGGCTCAGACCATCTCCCTCAAGTATGTGAAGAGAAATCCTACGTGTTGTCTTGTTTACCATCTGTCTCTTCACCTAGAAATCGGGCTCTGGGAGGGCAGCGATCCCCTCGCCCACCACCCCACCCCCGGTGCCTCGAAATGGGCATCTCTGAACATCAGGGTTCTGTGTTTCCACCACTTAACAACGCAAGGACTTTGACCGCCATTTACTGAAAACTGACTACCCCTCCACACCTCTGCCCGCCCCGAGGTTCAAAGCCGTTGGTGGCAATGCTTAGATTCTACAGCTCCAAATATTCTCACCACCCTGACAGAGCATGAAATACGGCGCTTGGACTAACTCATCCTGCTCTATAAAATCCTTTCTGTTCTGGAGAGCGCGAAGAAGGAAAGAGTATTTATAAGCTAACACCTGAAACTTAAGCGTAAAAATTAAGTATCTTTGGTTCAGGGAAAGATGGACTACTACTCAAAGCAGTGACTTAGAGCTCAAATTTCTGGTGTAGTTTCCAACAGGGTTGAAGAGATGAAATGGTTTATGTTCCGACCTGTGAAAGGCAGCAAAGAGTCAGAAATCAAGAAGGTGGGGAGCAGGTTGGTCTGTAAGGGGTGAAGACTGAGCACCGACCTTTTCTGGCATCTCAGCCCCACCCCTCCCTGGGAGGGGGGAGGTGCCTGAATATTCATGCTCCCCTGCTGAGGACATATTCCTTCCAAGCCGGCCAGGGAAGGGGAGGAAGGAAGTGCAGACACAGAAAACACTCTTGCTGGTGTTTTCCCAAGAGCCACGAGCCCCTGTGCGCTGGAGCGAGAGGAGCCCTTCTCTTCCCGCTCAGGAGCCTGAACCAAAGGCCTTCACAGGCCACAGACTGACCCCTCGTTCAAACGCATAAACTGTGAATGTCGCTAAGTTAACTTATGCTACTGGTTCCTCTTACCCCAGCTAAAGTCAAGATGTTCTCCAAGGACTTGGTCATGATGAGACGCTTCTTGGCACGAGTTACCGCGACATACAGTAAATTCCATTCATCCTCAGAAAACGACTCTGAAGAAAGTAAAGGGAAGAAGTGGATCAACTCAAAAGCCTGCTTACGACAATGTACGTCTTCATCTAAATGTTTACCACCCCTCCATGCTCCCCCACTAAGAAAAACCACTCAAGACCGGCTGGCCGTATACACAAAATTTTCCTACAAATACCACCTCCAAAAACAAACAAAGACCTAAAAGACTTGTGGCACGAAACGCCAAGTTTTAATTTGTGCGGCTGCTGGTACATCCCAGGATCCTGCTCACTAGTTACTCATCACCCGTGCTGTGCCGGGTGCATGTTTTCATCCACTCTCCCAGTTCCCTTCATGACAGCCAGGTGGCACTGATGGGGGAAACTGAGGCTCACAGAGTTCGAGTCACTTTGACACACAGGCCAAGGCTAATAAGCAAGTGCCCAGGAGCCGAACCCAATGCTACTTATCTCCAAAGCCCACATTCTTTCCTTTTCCTGACACCGTCCGCCTCCCTTACTCAGTCTAAGCTGGAAACGTCTTGGGCTGGCACCCGACGAGCAGGGAAGAATCACACATTACGAGGCTTTCCCGCCTGCCTGAAGCCACTCCCCTCACATTCACAACAGCCAACACGATGCTGGGAGCTCGGTACCGAGCGGCTGAGGTGTCAGTACGTGTTAGGCTGTTACACTGTGTGCCTTAAATGGGTAGACTGTATAGTATGTGAATTACAACTCGATAAAGCTGTTACAGAAAAACCAAAAACACACATACGGGTTCAATGACCAGCAAGGGGAAAAAAAAAAAAAAAACAAACAGTAGCATATTAAGTAAACTCTTCTTCCCCAGTATCGAGCCACTCTTATCTCTCAAGGGCCCTTCCTTGCCTCCCTCTGCTCTAATTTATCTTCAACACCACGTCTTTCTATAACCTAACGAATATATTCATGGGAGATAA
The DNA here is from genome assembly GCF_023721935.1 of Panthera uncia. Lineage (NCBI taxonomy): Eukaryota > Metazoa > Chordata > Mammalia > Carnivora > Felidae > Panthera > Panthera uncia. The sequence continues at coordinate 5,070,407 of NC_064809.1, read as the reverse complement.
GGAGTTTCTAGTATTTCTATTTGCACCCCACCGATGTACCCTATGCCCCAGATTCAGAGTTCACAGTTAATGAAGCGTTTGTTTGCAGAAAAACTTCACATGGTTTAATTCTACGATTCAAAACCATAATAACTGCACTGATGCTCAAAGCATAACAAATAGCCTTGAGTATAAATTTATATCAAAAGACAACACAAATTGCTTACTTTTTCACCTTTTAGGATTTCCTGGCCTCTTTAAGAAAAAGGGGATTTAATTTTAAAAAACAACACTTGGGTGAGCAGGTCACCTGTGTATGTTAAAGCTTAAATGAGGCTGGGCGTCGGGTATGCGGTGGTGAAAATCCCAGAGCTGAGAGCTGGTATGGGCAGAACAGGCCGGCCGTGGGCACAGCCATCCCGCCAGCAGCCCTGGGGGGTGGGCCAAAGATAGGCGTTTCGAAAAACACAGTACAACAATAAAAAACCACAGAAATGGAGCTGTTTTTCTTCTAGAAGGATCCTGCCCAGAGCCCATACCAGACAACAGAAAGCAGGCCATCCAGAGGAGGTGCCCAGCCCCCCCCCCCCCCCACAGGCTCCTCACCGACTCTGAAGTGGGGCAGCTGTGCAAGGTTGTGCCTGGCACAAGGCACTTTCACAAAATCGTCCAAAACGTGCACAGTGTCAAACTCCAAGCCTTTGGCTTTGTGTACAGTGCCCAAAATGTACTCTGGAACAAACAGAGAGCGTACGATTAGATGGGGGCCTGACAGGGGAAGGACCGAGACAGGAAAGGAAAAGCGTGCTCTCGCCGCTTTACTCCTAAAACCAACGTTCCCTCACCCGTATGTTGCTCGGCAGGGAAAGAGGAAACAACAGTCGGGGGAAAAAAAAAAAAGAGAGAGAAATAAAATGAGGGGATGTAGCAAATTCACTAAAGGCGAGCCAGTCCATCGGAATCACACCCCCGGGCCCACGGGGACCTGCCCACCCCCGGTCTGCCGGCGAAGGGGCAGAGGCCCACGGGAGCGCTGGGCGGCCAGCCCGGGCTCACACACAGGGCCCCCAACGAACAGCCCCTCTGCTCCCTTCCTCCCAGGAGGGGCCGGGAGCACAACACCCTCGTGGCCACACGGGATTGCATGCAGGAAGTCGAGCGCCCGACCCTCGTCCCGCCAGGACGAGAAGAGGCCGCGCCCTCCTTACCTGCGAAGTCCAGGTCTTCTATGTGACACTTCTCTATCCTCTCCACCAGTTCTGGAATCCTGATGTTATACTTCTCAACGACTGCAATCTTGGCCTCCAGCTCCTTATCCTCAGCCGCGGTCACATACCTCTTGAAGCCACTGAAGCCCTCCTTGTGCACCCATCTTCTAATAAACTTGTCTTTAATAACGAGGTTCTCTGAGGAGAACACGCACTCGGGTTAACACGACGGGGCCGCACTAGACTGCGGCATCGTAAGCAAACGTCTCGAAGCTGCGAGATCCGGGTTCTAGTCCCGACTGCATCACTAACCTGCTGTGTGACCCGGGGCAAGTCAAAAAGGACCTGTGCTCTAGCCTCTCTGTCTCCAAACCGAGGCTCAAGAGCCCTACCCTTGGCGTCCTTACCTACCTCACAGGGATGTGAAAAAGCGCAGGACGGGAAAGAAATGCGCTCCAGAGTGTTAGAAAGGATCGTGGGGGCCCATGCAGAGGTCTCGGCGGGTAAAGGTGCCAGGCACACAGAAAGATGGTGAGGGAAGACGGCCTGGGGGACCAACATTAGGCAGAAATTCAGACTCCTGAGAGAAGGGTCTGGAAAGAGCTCTCTGCACCTCTGGAAACAGGAGGCCTCAGGCATCCGGCTCTGGGTGGGAACAGAGCCACGCCTGCTCCATCCTTCTCCAGGGAAAACAAGAGTGCTGACTCAGAACACGCCCAGCCTTCTCCCATCCCTTGTCACTAGAGCACTTTGGTCCACTACACCACTGCCAGGAGGGTACTCACGTTTCTTCCGTTCTTCCTCTGGCTGAAGAAGGATCCAAATATCAATGATTCTGTCCAATCCAAATGATTTAATCCCCTGAAAAAGTTTTGTGGTGGGATTTTTGGTTTTTTTGTTGTTCTCCATGCGAGTTTGTTACTGTCATTGTTTTAACAAAACAAAGTAAAGCAAACATAGAGATGGGATTTGGGGGTGAGAGGTTTTCTTGGGAACGGATCCCAAGTTGCACCCCAAAGCACACAGACAGAACGCGGGAACCTTCATCAAGCACAGAAGCAATGGGATGTCACGCAGCCTGAACACTCAGGATTATCAAATGCTAAGTTCCGGCTGCCACCTCTAACTCTTCCGATGTTTAAAAAAAAAAAAGAGGGGGCAAGAACCTGCTGCACGTCGCTTTCTTGTCAAAAAGGGGCAATTTAAATTGTCTACCTTCCAGGGGTGCCTCAGTGGCTCAGTCAGTTAACCATCCGACTTTAGCTCAGGTCATGATCTCCTGGTTTGTGAGTTCAAGCTCCGCGTTGGGGTCTGACAACTCAGAGCCTGGAGCCTGCTTTGGATTCTGTGTCTCCCTCTCTCTCTGCCCCTTCCCTGCTCATGCGTGCTTGCTCACTCTCTCTCTTTCTCTCAAAAATAAACATACATTAAAAAAAAATTAAAAAAAAAAAATTATCTATCTTCTAGGGACAGGAACATGGCTATAATGAAAGATACAATAACGCCTGAATACAAAGTGTGGAGTATGAATATTTACCCCCTCTCTTTGGAGGAAAAAGCTACACTAGAGAATGTCTGCAGGCCCAACCTGTTGCGTGTTGTAAAAGGTTAGCTCCTGCAGGAGAGGGGCTGATCATATCGTAGTGTACCCCATTCTACCTAGCAGCACAAGCTCAGCACTGCCGGGGTACCCCAGCAGAGAAGAGAGCCACAACCAAGGCGCCACACTCCAAGGATGTGCCATCATTTTGGGAAGGGACACATAAGCCATTAACATAAAACAGAGACCAAAATAAGACAGTACGTGTTATAGTTGGAAGGCAGATGTGGTCAAAGGTGCTGACACACGCTTCAGACAGCTTGGGGGAGCGACAGAGGGACAAGAGCCGCTTACGGTCTACCATGCCCAGCATGGGCAACACTCCAGAAGTGCTATTTTCTTACAATAACAAAAATGCGTGAATTACACTATAACCACTAGATGAGATACTGTAGTCACTCCCGTAGCAACATGATAGAAAAGGAGCTTACGTGCGGAGTAAAAAAAATGCACGTTTTTATGTACACTATAATTGCAATATGTAGAAATGCATGTCTATAAAGACAAAGACATATGTAGCAAACTGAGAAGTAGTATCTGAAACACTGAGATTAAGGGTGATTTTTTCCCCCTTTAACTTCTAAAACTTCTGTAACTTGGCTATATAATCTTTATTAATAAAAAAGAAAACTGAACATCTTTTGATTACGATTCACTGACTCTAGTGAGGACCTACACATAGTAGGCCCTCAAAAACACTTTTTCATAAAAGGAGCAAATGTCTTTTAGTCAGCTAACTTTGCCTCCAAGAGTTAAAAATGTCGCACACGTGTCACTTAATCCTAACTTCCCCATGAAACAGGTAAAGGAAAGGCATTGTTTTTGTCTCAGAGATGGAGAGAACGAGGCACACAGAAATTGTGACTTGCCAGAAGCCACGCAAAGTTAGTGACAGAACCAGAGCTAGAACCCAGGTGTTCACACTGTCTACACTGGAGCCCGCCAGCACTCCCCAGCTGTGTTGGCAGCTCACTCGTTCTCAGGCTAATGAACAAAACACACACACTCGCAGGTAGCCAGCTGGCGGCCTCATTTGCACAGCCAAGATGAGAAGGGCCTTAATTTTTCAAGAAGTGGAAGGAAAGGTCCTCAGTCATCACTGAGTGTTTATAGGAACGTCCGGCTCACATAATCAGAACAGCCAGGGGCAAAGACTTTGGTCCCGGTGCAGGCAGTGCCCCAAACTTGCATAATAATCCTAATTAAGTTGACGGTTTTCATCGGCTATGTCTGTTTCTGAGCATGAAGCAGTCAACAGAAATTTACTCTTACCCCAATCAAATGTATCCTGGCAGGCACTTCTCCTTCGGTCACCCGCACGGCCTCATCAAACACATTGGCATTGGTCCGGGACAACAGAGCCACCTGCCCCTTTGTGTCACCTCTAATGCCACCTTTTGGGAGAGAGTACAAACTGTGGCAAATCCAAATAAACAGGAAAACTAATTTTTGTAGCAAATAAACAGAGAGTAACCGAAGCCTTACTCTGATGGTTTCCTCCGACCAAAGTCTTTTTCCTTACTCGCTTGCAGACATCCAAGATAGTAGCTCCCACATAAGCTATTTCTACACCAAATCTAAAACTCTGCGGGAAAACGACAAAACAAAAGGAGTCAACAACCCCTCCCTGAAGTACGTTAGCATGTTTCTATCACCACCGAGTCCCGGCCTTGCCAAACCCAACCGGTCACCCCCGACACCCTACCTGGAAAGGGGATGGGCCGATTCCCCACGGTAAGCCCACTAGGACTGGATGGAAGAATCTTAACAACCCAACCATCGCTGACTTGACTTCAAGCTTTCAGAATTGCATTTTTCCATCTCGAACCTTCAGGCTACCTATTTTTCTTTATTCCTTACCCCCAAATCCACACCTAGGAAATTCTCCCACCATGGGCTCTGTACTATTTTTCCCACCACGGCTACCAGCTCCACTCAGCTCAGCAACCCGAGCTTCCTGCTTCACCCCCTGGGTCTCTTCCTCCTGCTGCCAAGCGAGTCTCCATGCCTCTGACACATGACTCTTGCCCCGCACACTTTCACTGGGCCACACCCTGGCCACAAACACGGAAGAGCAGCACGTGAAGGAAAAGGTGATGCGTGCACTTTCAACATCCCTCACAGCCTTGATTCCTTTTATTCCCCAAGACCAGTGGAAAACTTTTAAGCAAATCTACCCTTCCTTCCAAATCAAATCTAATGAAAACGTGTAAACTACACAAAAGATGGAGGGAGGGCGGGGGGGCTTCTCCCCTTGCCTCGGAGACTCCCTAACATTAATTTAAAACCACGGCCCCACGCGGCCGGCCATCAGTAGTAGCTTCCCTTCTCAAGCATTCCCTGCACCTCCCTGCCTCCGCACACGGCAGAACAATTCCCCACCCTTCAAAACCTGGCCCCATACCCAACACTTCCTTGATCACTGCAACTAGAAAGACACCACTTGTCTCCAAACTCCTGTATTTATGTATGTATTGCCCTCTTCCAGGCATTTATGACTTAAACACACTACTACGTGCTTCGGTGAACGTCCAGAATGCTGTCGAAGGAAAACACGAGACTCTGAACAAATAATACTTGGCTGCTGCAGAACCATTCGGCGTGAGCCGTGCCCCAAAATCTAAAAATAAAATACCCGTGAATCCATATTGATGTAAACGACTGAATAACTAAGTGGGGGGAGAAGATAAAAATCTTCTTTCCAGAAGAAATCTAGACAGGTACTGGAAAAGGGAGGATCATTCGGGCTTTTTCAGACAACCAAGGACGCCACCAGTTGTCAGGCTGGCGGTGGCAGACAGGCGTTTTCCAAAATTTTCCTTTCACTTGAAAGCAGGGGTTTTCTCTTTGGCAACAAACATTTGTCAGCTGTTTTCCTTGAAGTCACAGCTCCCTCCGTTCATTTTTGAGAAAACGCCAAACACCCAAGTCTGTCAGCCGCTCTCTCGAGTCCCAGCGGCGCCACACACGACAGCAGGCCGCTGAGCTCACAACCCGCTCACAACAGCGCCCGTGCGTCAGGGCGGCACCGTGCGTCAGACGCGGCCGGCAGGCAAGCTCAGGCGTGCAGACGCACCTTACTCGCCCTCTGCGCTTCGTCATGCAGAATGCTGGGGACGTACCCAAGGGCCAGCAGTCAGTCACGTCTGCTGCGTCACCAGGGCACTCTCGAGTGAACCGCTTGTTTGCTTTACCCCAAGGGCGTCACAGGGAAGAATACGAAGACTGCCAGCACCATTTGGTGCCACCCCCTCGATTCACGGGAAGGCGCCGGCAGTGCGAGTGAGAACACGGTGACAGAGGCGCGTAACTTATGCAAACAGTTGGGACTCCGCAGGCCCCCTGAGCAGCACACGGCACCACGGCGGAGAAGCGAGGATTTGCTACACACCCTGCGCCCGACGGGAAACCCTGCGCGGTGCCTGGCGCACGGTAACCAGCGGAAAACGAGGCTGGGGAAGCGTCATGCTCGCTTATATGGTTCCGGGGACTCGGAAGCAGAGAGAGCGCTTACCTGTGTGAGATAGAAGACGTGCGTGTGAGGGACTGTAAACAGAGCATTGACCGCACCGCGGAAGGTATAGATCTGTTGATGTGGGTCCCCTACAAAGATTTTCCCACATGGCTGAGACAGAACTATGTTCATGATAGCTGCAACCAATAAGAGGCACGGTAAGAGAGCTGAAGGATGCCAACTCACAGAGCAAAAAGAAACCATATTTACACAGAAAAAGATGAAAATGCTTTATGAAACTAAGCCAGGGCACTCTGGACAACAGGGTTGTCTTTCCCTGCGGGATACGCAGGCAATGCAAAGAAACAACTGTATCGTGGACAAGAGAAACCGTTTCTAATCCTAGGAATGCAGATTATTTTTAGTCCCGGATAAGTGATGGAGTCTAAGAAACCACATTGGCAAATAAAAAAAATGAGACAAATTGCCTTCTCTATGATTATAACCCAAAGCTCAGAAAGGACCTACAAAGTCACACTGTTTTCTATCAGCCACTTGAAAACCACACAACGCAAACTTTCCACTCTGAGCTGACTGGCTGTGCCCACTCAGCAGGAGTCTAGGACCTGATCGCCTGATGACCTAGGCTTAGTCAACGTTTTAAGAATAACCAAAGCAAAACATTTACAGGAAAATAAATTTGCTCTCAGTGGGGGGAAGGACAAGTGCTGGAACCCAGAGTCAAATAATGAGGGATTTCCGCATGACTAAATTATCATCTGCTCCTCTTCTTTATGACAAATGAGAATAATCAACTTATTTCACATGTCCTCTTACATAATCGTGATGTTGTTTCTATGTGTTTGAGACTACTGATGTCCTGAATAGTTTATCACCTGGGGTACAGTCCTGGGCCTCATCCACAAAGATGGCGTCAAAAGAGGCAAGCAGAGGCTTGCTCAGCTGCCAGAGTTTCAAATAGCCTAAAAGAAGGGAGTAGCAGGAGTCAGAACCCGTAAGTGGAACAGTCACATTTAACAGATGTGGAGATCTGGGAACTGGCATACCATCGTGAGTCATTTGGTACGCCTCTTCTTTGCATTCCCCCAGCTTCCGCATGTTGTCCCAGAGTCGGCTTGCTTCAAGGACACCGTTCTAGAAAGCAAGTGATATGGCAAGTCATGGTTTAAGACCCTCGAAAAGACACCTCCTGAAATCACTTTCATTCCCATATACAGAGGTCAGAGCAAAGGCACCATCACAGCACGGTGAGCGGCAGTCACCTAACCTCCCTCTGGCTCCACGATAGCCTTTGGACAATGTCAAGTGCAGAGATGAGTAAGAAGCTGGGGCCATACCAAGCCCAGTGACAGAACATCGCAAAAAGAGCACAAGATCTGGGGGGGTGGGGGGGGGGGGGGGATAAAGAGCACAAGATCTGATGAACCAGAAAAAGCTGGACTAACTCTCTAGATTTATGACTGACCACTAAACCATACAAAGAATGGCTAATAATTAAAAAGACAATAAAAACGAGAAAAGTGATTCCCGATCTGTAGATTCTACATTCAGCAGACCCACTCACTACAAGCTCTCATAAACCCTGGGAGGATGCCACTACAGCAGAGGGATCTGCCGTCACAGCAGAACCGTGACAAAGACCTGGTCCGGGCTCCCGTGTCCCTGTGTCTGGGTGGGTATAAACCTCATCTGTCAAATAAAGAGGACCAGTGTGAAGATAAGTCTGTGAGTGCGCTTCACAGAAGACACCGCACACCTCATGGCTATCGAGGCAGGCCTGCAGTCTGACCCTCCACCTGGACTCCCTGCCAGCAGGTTCAAAGAAACGGAAGATAAGCAGGACACTGGATCATGTCAGCTCTGCTCATTTGTCCTAGACCCGTAATATGAAAAACAGTTAGATACTCACCAGCTTTTCACTCTGTTCAACCATGACTCTCTGTCCTTGGCTGTTCTTACACCAGATAGGCACGTGATCAATCGTCAGCTCTTCGTCAGCCGAGGCAAAGAAGTTTTCTAAAGTCTTACACACGAGCTTGGCCCTTATGAATCCACCTTTCCCTTCAGCAAGGACAGAATTGACCATGAAAGGGGTCAACTTGAAGAGATTCAATTTCTTCTTTAATTGGTACCTGGAATGCATACCCCAGATAAACAGTATTTGACTTTACTGGTAACATGGGATTTAGTGTCTCTCCACTACCCCAACCCCCTTCTCTACAGTGACACCACCTGGCCACCTGGAGTGTCACATATACATGAGGGGTAAAAGAAAAAAAAAAAAGTTAGAGAAGTTTAACAAGGTCCATGTAGGATTTGAAATGGCTTCACCAGGCTTTCAAAAATTCTCACACAATAACCAGAAAGAGGGAGTGGCTCAAGGCAGACACTATTACTCCATGGTGTGGACCAGACTCCAAGAGGTCTGGGGGGACACTCGAAGCTCCCTGAAGCCTTCACGTCTGATGGTATGCTAGTTCAGAGGCCCCCAGGAGGCCTGGGCAGAGTGCACTTCAGCTGAGATGTCCCCCCTCCCTCAGCCAAGGGAAACATGTCAGTCAGGATGGTGAAAGTCTGCACTTCAGACAAGTCATTTTGACTTTCTGTGCCTCAGCTCCAGAAGAAGGAGGATGCTCACCTCAGTAAGACACTAGTCTTTGCAAACAATATATTTTTACAGGGTAAAAGTAGAAATCACTAAATATCTTTGTATTCCCTGCCTTTGAATGGAGAGAAAAGCATTAAATTTTCTTAGTGCTGTTGTATACAAGTTCATATGTAACCATGATGATCACAATGGGAAAAACAGGAATTAGACACAACAATGACGGTGGCGACGCCATGCTCACTTCCGCCCGACGTGTCCATAGGCCATGGAATGAAAGGTTTTGCAGATGACATTGCTGGGGAAGACTAGCTCGGCCTGCTTTGCGATGCTCTTGTTGAATGTCACATACAGAAACCTGCTCTCAGACCACTTCTCAGCATACTTGACCAGGGTAGAGGTCTTCCCGGTGCCTGGGGAAGCCAAGAGGAAAGGAGGTGACCCTCTGACCAGGAAAAACTGTTCCGAAGGATGTCCTAATCAAGTCTTATCCATGCTTACCTTGCCTCTTGCCTGACACCAGACAGTGACAAGTTTCTCAATACTGGTAAAAACTAAAAAGGGTGCAGTGCAAAGAGGAGTGGATTCTAAGCCAGACTGACCTGGGCTGGGATCATGGCTCTGGCAGGTTCGAGCCGAGCACCTGACCTCACTGACCGTCACTCTGCTCCTCAGCCATGTGTGGGCAACACTGACTATGTAGGGTCTGGCAGGATAAAGATAACCATCAAAGATAATCCCAGCCGAGAAGTTCAGGAAGAGTAGCTATTGCTGGCGTAGGCATCAGTAATGTGTCAACAGCAAGAGCACGCAAGAGAGATTCAAGGATGCTTCTGGCCCGTTCTGAGCTCTCTAGTGTGCCCTGCCTCTCCACCGTTCACTCAGTTATTCAGTTACCATTCACTTCACAAGTACCTATGAGCACCTACTGCATGATCAGCTGTATGCTAAACACTGGGAGTATGTTAAAAAAAAAAAAAAAAACATAAAGCAAGGTTCCTGTATTATAATCTTGTTGGGAATACAATACTAACACAGTCGAAACAATTAGAACAAAATGAAAGTGTGACAACTCAGTAGACCAAAAAAGAATATGAATTTGGAAACAAAAAAATCTCACCTATAAAAGAAAAAAAGAGTAACTCTTTCCCTACCTAACAGGGCTACTGTGAAGATTAATGACACAGTGTGGAAGTATCTATAAAATGTCTGTGTTGGCTATACTTCTTATATAATCAGGTACCAAATAGTTAATACACATGATCAGTTGCTGTAAGAGTTCAGAGATCACGTAGGACTCAAATGGCTAAAGAAGGCTCCATCAGGAAGAAACGAAAATGACAGAGTCAAACACAGCAAAGAAGGGGGTGGGGGGGGAGCGAAGGGGAGGGGAAAAAGCATGTTCTGAGGAAGAAACAGATCCAGCTTTGAATTCTACCTCCTCCACTTATTTAACCTGGGGCAAGTCATTTTAATTTTTCTGAGCTTCAAATCCTTATCTATAAAACACAGATAACTAACCAGCCTTATGGAACATTGTTAGGATTCAGCACAGTGCCAGGCATTTGATGAATGGTTGCTGTTGTTTACAGTAGGATATTTAGGCAGAAAAGCAGCAGGAAGGAATCTCAGGTAGAGAAAACAATATGGGCGAAGGTTCAGACAAAAGAATAACCAAGTACTTTAGGAGACTATAAGTACAATTAATTGACTGAGGCAAGAAAATGACAGACAGAGTATTTAGGAATGTAGGTTAGAATCAAATGGTCAGGGAAGCTCTTAGACTTTACCCTACAGAAATCAGGGAGCTACTGACACAGGACCTGCCACTCCATGAGCCATCAGTGACCGAGCATATACAATGACAAATGACGAGCTGGGTCAATCCTGGTGGTATCTATCCCACAAACTAATTCCTATGAACTATTTGTCCAACCTAGAACTCCAGTGTGGATGCTCCCTGGATTAAAAAAAAAAAAAGGCAAGCATTCCCTAACAGCTGCTTCTAAAAGTATTTAATTGTGGGAGTTGGATAAGAGAACGAGGGAAGAAATTCTGGCAGGTAACAGGGAAGGGGGTGTGGGGATAAGAGGCATGAACCTGACTGTAGTCCACGACTGGCGAGCTCCCTTACCTGCAAATGCCATAATCTTTACCACCTGGAGGGGTTCCATCTTGTGGTTCAGAATCAGCTGTTGTTCCTGTGTGAGCTGGATGGTTGTTTTCTTGCTATAATCATTACAGAAATTAGAAAAATAGAAAGGAATTTAAAAGACCAGGTGACGGACCGTCACAAAGCAAACCGGCAAATCGGAGAAACAAAATTAACCAAACAAAAGGCCTTCCCTTGGGGTGATAAAAATGCTCCAAAGCTAGCTTATGATGTTGGTTGCACACTCAGTAAATTTACTGAAAGTCACTGAATTGTACAATTAAAACGGGTGAGTTTCATGTAATGTAAATTATACCTCAAGGAAGCTGTTAAGACAAAACACCTCTCCTCCTTAAGAAAGAATCGAGACTAGAAGATAACACACACACACACACACACACACACACACACACACACCCCTATACACATACCCTGGCCAAACCGATGGTTCCTCTTTAACTTCTGCGGCCTGAGTACAGGAATTCTCCTGAAGATACAGGCAATAGAAAATGTTGTAGTGAATCCTAATAGGGAAAAAGCAGATTTAGAGATTTTCAAATTAAGTCACAATCTGTATCTTGTTTTCCACAGATGTATTTAGATTCCTTACCATTTCTCAAAAGAAATACCTACCACCATTTTATGGAAATAAAAATAAAAACTAAAAATAAAACACTTTAAATATACCTAGAATTGACCGAAACACTCGGAAAGCACAACTCGGGAAAGATGCCTGGCTCCAGTGTGTAATGGCAAAGGAGAGAGACCAGGACATGTTCTTTGGGGAACAAGTCACTAGCTATGACCCTAAGAGACAACTCAACACAAAAGCAGTAAGAACCAGCTGAAAACAAATGTAAATTCTACTCCCAGCAGTGAGATTCTTTTTCAGAATCAATTTAACATCATCTTATCTTTCTGAGACTCCTTTGCTCTGCTCTCTGCTTCTTGTAAGGTGATCACTGGTAGAGAAGCATGAAGAACATTCTATCTTTTAAGGGCCCAAAGGAAGGGTGCTACACAGATAACAAGATATGATTACCAACGACTGAAAACAAAACGGCCTCCAAGTCACCACAAGGGGCCAAAGATGACACAGGGCACCTGCTAGAGGCCACTCCAAAGTCTATGTTCACACCGACCCCAGACTTCTCTCCCTCCATCACCAGCTGCCCACATTTAGTGCACCGCTCCCTGCACCCAGAGTGAGAAGTGATCTCCAAGCAACAAACCCCTCTAATAACATGACACGTCAGTCTCCAGTATTATTATCTCCCAGGTAAAGCAGGACGAAATACAGAAACACAACAAAATTCAACACATCACACCCTCCATCCCTTATCTCTGTCCTTTTGAGCATGGAGGTAATTAGCAGGTTCGAATTTGCACTTGAGAACATGATTCACCATTTGTGTATTTGTCTCACCCAAATTAATCATTAAACTCCTTGAGGCGCCTGGGTGGCTCATTCAGTTAGGCGTCTGACTTCAGCTCAGGTCATGATCTCACGGTTCGTGAGTTTTGAGCCCTGTGCCGGGCTCTGTGCTGGCAGCTCAGAGCCTGGATCCTGCTTCGGATTCTGCGTCTCCCTCTTTCTCTGCCCTTCCCCCATTCACACTCTCTCTCAAAAATGAATAAACGTTAAATTAAAAAAAAAAATTATTAAACTCCTTGTCCCTTGGTGTGGGATACAACGTAAATTATGTTCAATGATGAAACTTAACTCAGAAACACAGCGTATACTCCGACATTTCTGGAGAATGAATGCTCCACCCGACGGGGCCACAGCTCACAGGGCACCACCAGCCACGCCCATGGACTCCAGAGGAAGGAAATCCTCTCTGCACCTTCCGCTTTCCCAGGACAGGTGCATCATCACACCGCCTGTCTCTGGGTCGGTGATCAGGGCCCTCTGACCACTGCCCTTCACAGCTTGGGTTTCATCCTGACTTCTCACCATGGCCCACATCAGCTTCCCTCATCTGGCCACTGTCGGCCTCACATAACCATGTACTGGTGTCCTTATTACAGTCGTCCACACTAGACTGCGTCTGTTCCTTGTAGACACTAACTTCGTTCCCGTCTTTGGGCCCTGAAATGATCTACTCCTTCTGTTAAAACATTCTCCCCTCAAATCTTAATTCAAATGGCCCAGCCCCACCTTGGCCTTCAGGTTTCCATTCAAACGTTACTTCCTCAGAGAAGCTTTTCCTCACCCCACGTAACGCAGTGTTCCCCGCCTCCTTTGCCCGCCCCCCCCCCCAGGTCTTTTTCTTTGTACCACTTCCCACTCACTAAAATGTCCCTGTTGAACGCATCTACTTATGGTATCTGGCTCCCCTCCCTAGAACACACAGTCCACGGAGGCAATGATATTGGCTGACTCATTCCCAGTGGCATCCCGGACGCCTGAAAAACTAGCTGACATGCAGCAGGTGCTTAAAGTTTGCTGCGTCTCTCCAACCTGGCCTGTGTGCACCTGCCGGCAAGCAAAAGCAGGACGGTCGCTCGGGATCAACAACCCACGCACTAGAGGTGATCAGGCAGGCAAGACTCGGCCACGATTCTTACGTCCTGCCCCAATAGACAAACGGAGGAACCAAATCCTAATGCTTTCCTAGGAAAATCTGGCCACTCATGAACGAAGAATTCTTTTAGTGAGGGAACTTTCACCTGAGGCTTCTGGAGCCCTGACCGTCCACTTGCCTCAGTGCCATGTCCCACTCGAACAGCGCTTCCCATCGCAGAGCACCCTTCCCTGCCTCGCCACGCGGGACTCCCACACTCCCCTCCTTTCACGGCTACAGAAGCGGGAGTGGGAAGGCGTGCTCTTGGGCTGGAACCCGCAGCGAGCATGGGACCTCTCCCCGCGCCCCGGCCTCAGCTCTGCCTCCCATCGTTTACCGGTTGCTGATGTTGATCCCCTTCTCCCTCATGGCATAGAGAAGCACGGCGATACAGTACAGGGTCTCCGTGATGTCTGGCATGGTCACGGTGGAGCCGGGCCGCCTGAGGCAGAAGAGCAGCTGCTGGATGTCATTCACACTGCTAGAGAGGAGCACGATGGCCGCCACCAGAGCCCACACATTGACACCCTGCGAGGGGAGGGGAGAAAAGACCCAGAACACAATTACTAAAACCACGGCACACAACCAGTGAGGAAAGCCGAGCCTGGGGTTTGGCTGCCATCTCGAATGGCCCGAACTGAGTGCAGACTTCCCACACGGCATTTGGGGAACCATGGGAACCTTTTCTTTCACCCTAGACTCCTTTCTTCTCACCACTTTTGGATCTGAGTTCTTAGTTTTCTCTAGTTAGGAAACATTACTAAAGGACCTAACGTAGGACCTTGCATACTTGCATAGAGAGGACGCTCTCACCTCCCCACCATTCCTGGCCCAGCCAGTACAAGCTCTCAGGTCCACAGAGACTCAACAGGGTCCAAGCAAGCACATATGACATGGGTACCCGCTTGGGAGGCACCACGGAGCAGAGACACAAAAGGAGACGGCAATCTTTAGGGGAGAAAGTCAAGACTGACAACTCTCTGGCACTAAAACATTACTACTACTTACCTCGTGTTATTCTTTAATAATTATTAAACTTTAAGTTAAATATTAAGTAAATGATTGACAATGAATCATGATGGACACAGCATGCCGTAAGGATCTAAGAAAATGTTCACCAACACGGAAACGATCAACCCTAGACGTGGGTCTTTCTCATTCTTATCTCGCCACACATCTCTTCACTCCAGCCAGCCCGAGAAAGAAATCTCACTCCACCATCACCAGCAATCACTTCAGCAAAGCCAGAAATGCACACGGCTGGATCTCCACCCATCTGCTGGTTGCAGAATACAGGCTGAGGTTGCACGTAGCTTCCGAGAGAAAATTTAAGAATTCCTGATCTAGATAAGGAGCCACAGGACTGAGTCAGGAAACTGAAGACTATTTCTAGCTTCCCACTGACTCATGAGTGTCTGTAGTCAGAACCTTAATTTCTCTGGTCCTTTCAAATAACCCAGTTGTTGGCAATGAATGGGCTACCTTGTAAAGAAATCCTTATTAGCCACAGCTTTCAGAGGCCAGATGACCACTTTCTGTTGAAGATTCTTCACCAGGATGGGAAATCAGATAAATGCTCTTAAAATTCCTTCATCATTCCAAAATGACGAATCTATAACAACGTGGTCTGTTATTTCCATAATGGGACCAATGAAAAGACTGAGGTTTCAAAGCAGAGATCAAAGAAAGATTTTGAAAATAAATCTAGAATGATCTTCAGCCAAACCCAATCACCAATACACTTCTTCCAGCGAGAAAAGGCGCTGCATTCGCCAGCAACTCCCCACAGCCACTTCACTTACCGCAGCAGCCGCGTGGAGATCGGGGAGGTGCTGACGCACGCAGGCCTCTGCCTCAGGGAGGAGGAGGTGATCCCTCAGACTCCACAACGCCCGTCCGGGATCCACGCTTGGGGAGCACTTAGTGGTGGCTGTATAGCTGTACGACATTCACAGCAGAGTCGGTGAGGAAGGTGACCCTCAGCGCTAACGCATGGGAAAGGACTTCAGAGACGGCCTTCTTCCCAGAATACAAGCAACTCACCGGATGAGGTTGAGCACACACAAGTCCGACTCCTTCTCTATACCGGAGTTCAACAGGATGCCATCCACTTTGCTCACGGCTTGCTCTTCATTCATCAGGTATCGGTAATACAGCTTCTTCCAAGGAATGAACTGAATAGTTTAAAAAAATCCAAACTAACACGCAGGCAATGGCTACAAGACAGCAGATGAAGCCACACACATATAAACAACCTTCTAACACTTGAAAAGCACTTAGAGCTCACAATTCAAAAGCTGGGCAGGTAGGGTCGAAACATTATGCACGTTTTGGTTGGAAACCAGGAGAACTGGGCCCTGGTTTCAGTTCCAACACCAACTTGATAATAGAATCCAGGGAAAGCTAAGGCTTCAATTTCCCTTATCAGGACACTAGTACCTCTGAGTTTTAGAGAAGACCAAATAATATGAGAACCATGGCTGTACTAGTATCAGACAAAAATAGAGTCTACGTCAAACACTACTCTGAGAGAAAGAAGGGGATTACATTAAGATAAAAGGGCCAATTCACCAGGAAGATAAAACAATCATAAATATATATGTGCCAAATATCAGAGCTCCTAAATATAGGAAACATAGACAGCAACATAATAGTCATAGAGATTTCAATACCCCACTCTGCAAAAGGAACAGAACAATCTCAGAGCTTGGAGCCTACTTCGGATTCTGTGTCTCCCTCTCTCTCTGCCCCTCCCCTGCTTGAGCTCTTTCTCTCTCTCAAAAATAAAGAAACATTAAGAAATAAAATAAATGCCTTTAAAAAAAGAGAGAGAGATTCCAATAACTGAATCAGAAATGAGGGAGGGGACATTACAAGTGACATCACAGACATCAAAGGGCACGAACAATTGCACATCGATGAATTGGACAATCAAGAAGAAATGACAACCTAGCAAGGCTGACTCATGAAGACACAGAAAATCTCCATAGACTAATAATAAGTGACTGAGTCAGTCACCAAAGACCCCCAACAAATAAAAGCCCAGGACCAGATGGCTTTGCTGGAGAATTCTCCTGAGCATTAATTCTTTTAGAAGAATTAGTATCCTTTCTTCTCAAACACTCCAAAAAAACTGAAGAGGAGGGAGGACTTCCAAACGTATTCTATCAGGCCGCCATCACCTTATACGAAAGCCAGAGAAAGACAGTGTGAGCCACAAAAACGAAAGCTGTTACAGAAAACCGGAAATAAACACATCATGTCATTGTTAGCAATGATAAAAACAGCATCAGTCTAACATTTCATGAGGTGAGCGTAAGCCAGGGTATCTTTCCCCAAATCTTCCCGAGCAGAATGGACAAAGCCCTCACTTATCCCCATCTGTGACTCTTCAGTTCGCGCTGGAGACATCTCAATTTAGTGGGTAGAAATACTGGGACATAAAACAGAGTTCCCATCTAAAGGTGGAAAGACCAAAAACAAGTGGGGGGCGGGGGGGGGGGCAGAAAGACAGTTCTCAGAAAGGAGACAAGACCTCAAGCAAAGAATGAAGCAAGGGCGACATGAAATTTCCACCCAGATCTTGCATGCTTAGAAGGAAAACGTACTAAGTCTAGATTGTGCATCTCTCACTAAATGCCTAAATTTCCAAACTTCGCTACATTTGAAGGCAGAGTTCATCTTCATTTCTGTGGTTTATCCGCACTGCTAGTCTAAGGGACGTATAAGCCAAACAAAACATACTCCCAGCCCTCAGGTTTGCCCTTGAACCTGCACCTGGGACGGAAGAAGGGTACCTAAAGCCCAAGCAGAAGGGCAGGACGAAGTGAGCAGCAGGAAGTCTCTTCTGAGAGCACGGGCTGCCCGCTGTATCAGCCTCAAAAGGGACACCGGGGTGATTCCGCGCAAGACTCATTTATGAATCACCTACCGTGTGTAAAATATCATGGGCACGGTACAGAATGCAAAAACAAACAGGACCAGAGCCTCCCATCCATGAGCCAACAATGCAAACGGAAGAGGAAGGTTTTCTAAAACATAATACAGATGAGATAAGCCTCAGACAGAGGGAGAGACTGCTACAGAAACACAAGGAAGAGAAAGTACGAGATTTCCATTTCACTTTCCAAGGAGTGAAGCCTCGAAGACGTCAGACCTCGAAGGCGTAAGACGCGAACAAAGACAGGAGGGGCCCTTTCCACGGGTGGGGGTGGGGAAGCGGCTGGACCACCCAGTAAAGGGTGAGGAATATGCAGTCGACACTCACGATGCAGAAAGCTACTTGGGGAGAGAACACAGGCCTATGTTGAGAACCGAGCAAGGAGGCTGCGAACACATAGGACAAACAAGGAAAGCCTTAAAAGCCCCCCGGGAATCTGGATGTTATTCTGCAGGCAAACAGAAACCACCATTTCTGAGGCGGCACAAAGATCGGAGGTACACATTAGGTGGAACTAATCCGCGTGTTTTCAGAGAAGACCTCAGAGAGCCACGCGTGCTATACGTACCAGCGGATCGCTGATGATCTCCCTCCAGAAGTGGCACACTAAGCTCACGTTCCAGTAGAGATCTTCCACAGGGAGGAAAGCAAAGATGTGCCTCAGGACCTCACTGGGCAGGCTGCCCATGTGGCTCTGGGGTTCCTGGCAAGGCAAGGTCCCCAGGAGCCCATAGTAAGAGTCAGGAATGGGGTCAGGACCGACGTCTTCCACTTCCTGGCTGGGTTCTCCGGACTCCGCAGAGGGCCGGGACACAAAGTCCTCTGCTTCCTGCCTGGCTTCCCGGGGTCTTGGGCATGACAGGAGCGAACGATGCCGTGGCGTTTTCTTAGAAGCCCCGTCCCACTGACTGGTCCCTGTTGCCGGATTCCTCTCGTCCTCAAAGGACCGGGACCGCTTCCTCGCAGGCGGCGCGGACCCTGACGAGCCCAGTCTGGCTTCTCCATCACCTTCTCGAGGCAGGGCACAGTTGCTCTCCGCGGCAAAGATCATTTCCCCCTCCGAGTCCTTAGAGGTGTCCTGGCCCACAGAATTGCTTTTGGCCATGTCATTGGTGCGCCGCTGCTGGCCAGCTAGGAGGAATTCAGTGCCGTACCTTCGACATCCTTGACCTGTATGGAAACCCAAACAGGATGAACAAGAAATGGACAGTGACCGCCGACCCACTGTGGACCCAAACGAGACCGGCTACTTTTTAATTAACGTGTATTAACACAGAGAAGAGAGGAGGATAGATTTAGGTCGAGTGATTACATACATGGCTTAATTGAAAAAATATTTCCATGTGGCTCTATCATATAGTCAGACACGTACACAGAAAGAGACAAAGGCCAGTCTCTGGCTGGTCTGAGGACCACATTCCACCTCGCAGTATGTACAAACTGAACACCTGAATGGACAGACAAAAAGTCAACAGCTGCTCACGTGGACACACCCACTAACAAAAACTCACTTCTCCTGGCTCGCTCTTACAACAGAAAATCTAAGTTTGCATGAGTAGAAAAGGCTTCACGTTATTAGGAGTCAGGAAAACCTACTCTTTTGACTCAGTTAAAATCCCTTTATGTTTTTTTCTTCCTGTGAAGCGAACATATTAATTTATCTTAAAATAAAAAGAAGGGAGTCAATATCCTTTTCATATTATCAGAGCGGTACCTAACCTAGTCCATGCATTTATTCGATAAGTATGTATGCAGCACCTGTGATTCTGAGACAAATAGAAAGTGACACATGAAGATAAAAAAAAAAAAAAAAAAAGGAAAGAAAGGGGTGCATAGGTGGCTCAGTCGGTTGGGTATCTGACTTCGGCTTGGGTCATGATCTCATGGTTTGTGAGTTCGAGCCCCATGTCAGGCTCTGTGCTGGCAACTCAGAGCCTGGAGTCTGCTTGGGATTCTGTGTCTCTGACTCTCTCTGCCCCTCCCCGACTCACGCTGTCTCTCTCTCTCAAAAAATAAATAAACATTAAAAAAAAAAAGTGAACCATGGAATATACAGTCCCTGACCTCCCAGATTTTTAGGCACTTAAGGGAGTCCAAATGGTGATTTCACACATCACCGATGTATTTTAAACCCTCAGCAATATATACAACAAAATACAGGATTCCTTCCTGAAATGGCTGTAGCCAGAATTCTTACTTTGGAAAATAAGAGAGTGGAACAAAACTAGATTTAGCCTTAACAGAATTTACAGAATTTAATATTTTCTACGTTAGGTGAAAAAAAAGTATAACTGATTCTGGGGCAATCTGATAGAAACCCAGAGTTTAAAGTCGATAGGTCTGGGTTAAATCCCGGTATTTTCCAATTGTGGGA
Source organism: Panthera uncia (assembly GCF_023721935.1). Lineage (NCBI taxonomy): Eukaryota > Metazoa > Chordata > Mammalia > Carnivora > Felidae > Panthera > Panthera uncia. The sequence goes on along the minus strand of NC_064809.1, from coordinate 5,050,507 downwards.
TTCAATCACACCAATATCTGGAGAGACTGCCACATGCTGAGTGCTAAAACTCTGCACGGAAACATAGACATGATAATGAAGTCTTTGTCAGCGAAGAACTCACAACACAGAGAAGCTGACTGAATATACACAAAACAAACAAAAGATCACCACTGGGTTTAAACTGCCTCATTAGTTGGTTACGGCAGTTACAAAAGTGATAAACAACATCAGACAATATTTAAAGATGACTAGGTAAGATCTGAGTTGGATTCTGAAGTTAAATACATCAAAGGGAAATAATGCAATCAGGATTACACTAACAGGTATTAGTAACAAAAGTAGGGTTTCGTTTGGCATAGAGAGGGGTAATAAGAAAACCAAACTACCAGAAGTAGAACTTGCATGTAATTAATAAGTATTGGGTGATGGCCAAGTCTGAGCCTGCGTCCAGGATGGTAACAGGGGAACATTTCGCTGCAGTGGCATGACAGAAAATGGTACTCAAGAATATTAACTTGACGACGTATTTTCCAGTTGATTTGGAATAAAACCTAACGGCATGGAGACAGGTTACTGCAGCAGCCCGGGGACAAGGGGACAAAGGGTACAGCCTACCATGAAAGCACTAGGTGAGGGGACCTTCTGGAGAATACTAATGGCCCCAGCAGACTTACTGACGGACTACTGAAAGTCAGGAAATCGCAGTGGTTTGACGCTGATGCACGTCTTCTGCCACGCTGTGATTAAGCAAGCTAACGGAATTCATTCAGCCACGTTTTCCTGGGGCTTTTACCAACCATATATAGTGGATGGAATTTTCACGGAAACTCACAAATAATGAAAAACGTGTCAAACTATTGCAACGGGACTACAAAATAACAGCAGGGATATTTACAAACACCAGGAGATACTCAAAGTCCACACACGCTACAGATTCTGAAATGGGAGGTATTTTGGGAAGACATACCCCTAGTCCCTCTTTTTGTTCTGGGTCTAGGATAGAGACCGTGGTTCGGGTCTCTGTTGGTCCATCTTTGACCGAAGGGCTGGGTCACAGCCAAGTGACTCCGAGCCAAATGTTGGCAGTCGATGGCTGTAAGATGCTTCCGTTTAAACCGTCTCACTGTTTTGTACCAACAGGCAGAAAAAATGGGACACTCGTTAGTTATCACCAACTCTACAAGCTAGCCAGCAAATTATACTTAACTTCCAGAACCACAGTCACTGTGGACCACCCCAGCCAGCCCTCTCCTTCGTCCCTATATTCCCATCAACTTTCAGTCATTTTACAGTTTTCTTAGCATTTCTTCCTTAGAATTTAAGGAAGAACCCAAAAATAAGATCCTAAAATGATTCTTTTTATTTATTATACCTTCTGAAAGCCCTGCTCATGAACTGTTTATTCAAAAGGAATTTACCACTAATGGATAAATTGAGATCTGGCATCTTTTCCTTGACTTCAGCCAGGCCATTGATGTTCCCATAATAACCATAAATATTTCAGAGTTGGCTACACCTTTGCAAAAATAAACTCATTTGTCATCCCCTGTGCATACTAGCTTCTCTGAGTCCCAGAAGCAGAACACAGTGACTAATGAAACAGTCACTGTAAATTCCTTGAGAGGACCACGATGTATGCCTCTCCGCCCCCAGAGCATGTCAGTATTGGCGTTGATGTAGAAGACAGGAGCAAAGCCCCCAAGTAGAAGAGAATCGGATACACTCTGGAGGATCTGCAGAGGAGGAAATTTCATACCCTCCCTTAGCAACGCATCACAGCACCAACTGTGTCTCAGGGGTATTGACATTAGTAGCTTTACATTAATCGTTTCCCATCAGGATATTATTTTCATGTTTAGCCAAGACTTCATGCTTCTGTATCTGTTAACACATAGAAGATCTAACTACCTCCTTATGGCATTAGATAGAATAGTTAGACTACTGTTCAGCATTTTGATTAGTTACATTTAAAAAGAAAGAAAAAGGGGAGAGAAAAGACAGGAATAGATAGGACAGAATTAAAGTTGTCCTTTCCAGAAGATGGTCAAGAAGAAAAGCGGTTTTCACAGGTCCTAAAAATACTCATGTAAATCATAGTGTCAAATGCCAGAAGCTCACTCAACGTTTAAGCATGAAAATGTCTAAAACCAAGTCACTGAGGAGTATAACTATAGCACAATTTGTTTGTTTTTTTTATCATTAATCCCCCTTGGCCCTTAACTTCTTCAGAAATGATCCTTCCAAATTTCAGTTCATTCTTTGAAGGCTTAACAGAAGTTTAAAAAAAAAAAAAAAAAAAATCTTGGGCAATCCCTATCAAAATGACACCAGCATTCTTCACAGAGCTTCACAATCCTAACATTTGTATGGAACCAGAAAAGACTCTGAATAGCCAAAGCAATCCTGAAAAAGAAAACCAAAGCTGGAGACATCACAATCCCGGACTTCAAGCTGTAATCATCAAGACAGTATGGTACTGGCACAAAACAGCCACATAGGTCTGTTTTCAACAGAATACAGAACCCAGAAATGGACCCACAAACATATGGCCAACTAATCTTTGACAAAGCAGGAAAGAGTATCTAATGGAATAAAGACGGTCTCTTCAGCAAATGGTGCTGGGAAAACTGGACAGCGACAAGCAGAAAAACGAAGCTGGACCACTTTCTTACACCATACACAAAAATAAACTCAAAATGGATGAAATACCTCAATGTAAGACAGGAAGCTATCAAAATCCTAGAGGAAAAGGCAGGCAAAAACCTCTCTGACCTTGGCGGCAGCAACTTCTTACTAACAGGTCTCCAGAGGCAAGGGAAACAAAAGCAAAAATGAACTATTGGGACCTCATCAAAATAAAAAGGTTCTGCATCGTGAAGGATACAATCAGCAAAACTAAAAGGCAACTGATGGAATGGGAGAAGATATTTGCAAATGGAATATCAGATAAAGGGTTAGTATCCAAAAATCTACAAAGACCTTATCAAACCCAACTCCCAAAAAAAGAAGAAATGGGCAAAAGACCTGAATAGACACTTTTCCGAAGAAGACATCCAGATGGCCAACAGACACATGAAAAAATGTTCAACGTCACTCATCATCAGGGAAATACAAATCAAAACCACAATGTGATACCACCTTACTCCAGTCAGAATGGCTAAAATTAACAACTCGGGCAACAACAGATGTTGGCGAAGATGCGGAGAAAGAGGATCTCTTTTGCACTGCTGGTGGGAACACAAGTTGGTGCAGCCACTCTGGAAAACAGTATGGAGGTTCCTCAAAAAATTAAAAATAGAACTACCCTATGACCCAGCAACTGCACTACTAGGTATTTATCCAAGGGATACAGGTGTGCTGTTTAGAAGGGGCACATGCACCCCAATGTTTATAGCAGCACTATCAACAATAGGCAAATTATGGAAAGAGCCCAAATGTCCATCGACAGATGAATGAATAAAGAAGATGTGGTAGATATATATACAACGGAGTATTACTCGGCAATCAAAAAGAATGAAATCTTGCCATTTGCAACTATGTGGATGGAACTAGAGGGTATTATGCTAAGCAAGATAAGTCAGAGAAGACAGATATAGGACTTCACTCCTATGAGGAACTTAAGGTACAAAATAGATAAACATAAGGGAAGGGAAGCAAAAACAATACAAAAACAGGGAGGGGAACAAAACATAAGAGACTCTTAAATACAGAGAACAGAGGGTTGCTGGAGGGGTTGTGGGGGAGGGGATGGGCTAAATGAGTAAGAGGCATTAAGGAATCTACTCCTGAGATCACTGTTGCACTATATGCTACTTAACTTGGATGTAAACTTAAAAATATATTTTTTTTTAATCTTGGGGCACCTGGGTGGCTCAGTTGGTTAAGTGTTCGACTTTGACTCAGATCATGATCTCATGGTTCGTGAGTTCAAGCCCCATGTTGGGCTCTGTGCTGACAGCTCAGAGCCTGGAGCCTGCTTCGGATTCTGTGTCTCCCTCTTTCTCTCTGCCCCCTCCCCCACTCACTCTGTCTCTCAAAAATAAATAAAAATGGGCGCCTGGGTGACTCAGTCAGTTGAGCATCTGACTTCGGCTCAGGTCATGACCTCGCAGTTCATGAGTTCGAGCCCCGCATCGGGCTCTGTGCTGACAGCTCAGAGCCTGGAGCCTGCTTCCGATTCTGTGTCTCCCTCTCTCACTACCCCTCCCCCACTCTCACTCTCTTTCAAAAATAAACAAACATTAAAATAAATAAGCAAATAAATAAAAACATTTAAAAAAATAGCCTCATTCACGCTTAGAGGCAAAAAATGAATGTAAGCTGTGTCTATATTAAAAAAATAAAATGTACTTGAAATTTTGTACATTGAAAAAAATAAACTTAAAGTCTGATTATTCTCTTTTTGTATGTAAGCAGGACTTTACCACCTCTGCTCCAAACCCTTCATATAACAAAAGTCAACAACCTAATCATTTTGCCTGAATGGGGACCTGTGGTCTGACTGGCAAAGAAAGGTAAAGAAGGAAAAGAAGGTAAACGGTAAAAAACAGTAAAGGTGAAAGAAGGTAAAGCTACAGTGCGCTTTCCAGAATACTGACAAATCCTGGCCCCCAATTTGGGTGCTCCGTGTACACCAGGTTCAGCTGCACAATTCCAACCAATAAGCCCACTAACACTGCCCACCCCAAATGTATGACTGAGTTTGCTTTTTTAGCAATTCAAATATCCCCAATTGTTTCAGAGCCGGCAAACAGAATGTCTAGAATTAGAACAGGAGATAGGTGCAAAAAGTTACTAATAGAGAGTATCTTATTTAAAGAAGGTGAAGGTCTACTGCCAAAGTGGCCTGGAGAGAGGGGGAAAGCTGTCACAGGTAAAGTCACAAAAGAATAAAAGGGACATCAAACCACTCGTATCCATACGACTCAGGGCCTTGGGGCCAGCTCAGACGTGCTCAGCTAACCGGTACGAGTCAGGTAAAGGAAGACGTCCAAAAGGCAAGAGACACAGAACCAGTTCGAACACCGGGGTCAATCAAGGGCTTAGATGCCCACCCAAGTCTACAATATGCCCCTAAATTCAGCTTTCAGAAACTTTTTAAAAACTTTTTTTCAATGTTTACTTATTTTTGAGAGAGAGAGAGAGACAGAGCATGAGTGGGGGAGGGGCAGAGAGAGAGAGGGAGACACAGAACCCAAAGCAGGCTCCAGGCTCAGAGCTGTCAGCACAAAGCCCGACGCGGGGCTCAAACTCATGAGCCTCAAGATCATGACCTCAGCCGAAGTCGGACACTTAACCAACCGAGAAACCCAAGCGCCCCTGAAAACTGTTAAACCAGACAGTAGCTGACAGCAGGTGTGTATAGACGAGGTACTAATGCAGATGCCACTCACCCTGGAACTTTTTCTGTAAAAGTACCTGAGAATGGCTTCATCCCAGCCTTCCCCAGCTGACTAACTATAACAACGATGTCATAATGAGAACACAGAGGCACTGATAATGACCATCAACCAGGTAGTAATGCCTTAAACGCATGCCCAGGAGTCAGACCGACAAGAAGTGTGCTCCAAGCAGGTAAGGAACTAAGTCTTTCCCGCTACTGTACCCTCTGCACACAGCACCTGTTCAACAGCCACTGAGGGTGAAGGAGGAGGAGAGAGCAGGGGAGCGGTTAGGTTGGGGGGCACAGGACCCCAAGCTCCAAGATCACTAGGAATTGGCCACAGAACTGCCTGCATGTGGAACTCAGCAAGGGCAGACCACACAGGGGGGCCTCCTAAAGGCACTGCCCCAGACAGACAAGAGAACATCAGGAATACCCAAAAGGAACTGCTTGTGGAAAAGCAGGCAATTTGGACAAGGTAGGTATTTATTTTGTAAAAATACGCCAGAATCTTAAATGTTTGTGGAGAGAATAAAATGTCTGCAGAAACCTTACAAAGGCACAAGAGCAGAGGAAAGACGTTAACAGGTATGAGGGGAACACGGTGCCCTGCTTCCGGAGGGTTCTGGTATATTCCCGTGTATTCTGGTGTGAAGCCATCATGGAGGAAGCTACAGTTAAGAGCGGCAGTAGGAGCAGGGTGCCTAGGCCAAGAGATCTGGCTTCTGGACATCGCTCATCTGAGATGGCGTCCCCTGAGCCCGTGACTGCCTACCTGGGAGCCAGAGCGGACACTCTGACTGGACTGACACATCACAAATTACTTGTCGGACTTCAGCGAGAAGTCAGAAAAACTAGCCTGTTATTTTCTCTGGCCCTCAGATCTCGGAGACATGATGCGCCTTGACCCATTGCACTGAGAGCCAGCAGCCCCGTGTCCGGCTACCCTGGAGTCAAATCCTTGAACTAAAGGGCTGTGTGGCACCTTCTCAGATCCGGAATCGGAAGACCCCCTCCGCCTGGGAGGGGCAGTAACCACCGAAAGCCTTGACTCCCTTATCCTTAAAAACGGCAATACGATAGCCTGCCACGCTGAATGCACAGGATGGCTGAGGCCCAAATGAGACAACGTACAGGACAACACTTCATGACGTCCCATCGAGGCTGACATGTGAGGATGAGAGTCCACCACACCAGGGCGTCTCCTGAAAGACCCAGGATCCACTGTAACAGCAGGAGGGTTCTTGTGAGAGGGTAAAAAAAAATACCAGAGCAAAATTCCAATCACCTCTCCATTCTCATTAACAAGCCAGCGGTTCAAATATAACTTTTCGAAACAGATGCTCAAATGCTGCCTCCTCCTCCTGAATCACCCGAACCTCGCGGCATGCCTCCCTCCTCTGACCGGCAAGCGTGATGCTCCCCTTATTGTTCGAAGCTGCTGGAGAGTCTCTAAGGAGCACAGGTGGAGAGTGCTCTGTGACAAGCTCGCAAGGTTAGGCCCGTGCCATAGGGGTCCCCTGCGTACCACAGCAGGCGTCTGCGCCCCTCTTGGGACCCTGGCACAGTGACTAACAGACGTATCATCTCCCTCGTGCCAGGACAGGGAAAGACTGAGAACGTACGAAAGCCGTTTTGTCACACAGAACTCTGCCTGTTCCTACACTGCTTTTTCTGTCATGGCTTTCGTACAGCCTGACATGTGTCCCCAACCCCCACTCTCATGGCCCCCCTTTCGAGCACCCACAGCTCAGACCGCGAGCACCTCAGGTTCCCACTCTCTGCTGTCTGACTTCAAAGCGGTGATTACCGGGAGGAACTATGACCTTCACCCATCATCCAATCTCTGCACAGATGCCATTCTGTCCTGTGCCAGGCCCGCTGACAGAGGCTGGACCCTCGCCAGCCTCCCTAGAACTAGTTATTCTCAACCTCTCCTAGACTAGCAGCCCCTCTACGGCTGAGAACCCACTGTATCACCTTATCCCTTAAAGTTCTGAGGACAACTCCTTGCAAGTAACAGACCTTCCAATACTCGATGAATGAGAAACACGTGGCTGTGGTTCCTCAATCCTGTTTTCATCCGTCGGCTTCACTCCAGGATCTCTGCTGCACGACAAGTCACAGAAAGCGGGGTGCTTTTGGTTTTGTGGCAAAGACAGTGGTTTCTCTTCTTCCTCAGTACACAGCTCGTCTAACACTCCTCTGTCTCGACCACGGCTGGGATGTCACCCTGACTGAGCTGAAGCCAATGGCACGTGAATAAATGGGATGGGTGCCGGGGCTCCTGGCTGGCTCCGTAGGTTAAGCATCCGACTCTTGATCTTGGCTCAGGTTGTGATCTCGCTGTTTGTGAGTCCGAGCCCCGCGTCGGGCTCTGTGCTCCTGGCACGGAGCCTGCTTGGGATTCTGTCTACCCCTTCCTCTGCCCCAACTCGTGCTTGCTGTCTCATTCTCTCTCAAAATAAAAATTTTTTAATTAAAATTAAAAAAAAAAAAAAAAGGGGGGGGGACGGGTTCCTCTTCCAGGTCAGGACCACAAGACCTCTCAGGCTTACTCCTCCATTCTGTGCCCCTCTTCCAGTTAATGGAGAACTGGACTCCCTAGGGCATCCTTAGAAGCCCCAAGTTCAAAATGGAAGCATTTCCAGCAGCCTCGGTCCTTGGATGACTGCTTTAAAGAGTGCCACCCCATCTACCACTCTCCGATACTTACACACACACACACAACGTGGAACCACCTCAGACTGTTAGAAGATGGAGAAATGAACTCTGATTGTCCTTACATGTTTGGACCTGTCACTGCAGCCAAACCTACTTTAACCGGTCGAGGATCATCGAAATTAACATGAAGTACTTTCTTTCTTCCTCTACATTACTAACCAGAAATGATAACAGAAAGTCCTCTAAAACTTGCAGGTTACAGACCTCAATGGACAAGATGAAGATACTAAGTGCCTCCAATTTCTGGAGGAAAAGATTGCGAAATAACCGCTTAAAAAAATAAACAAATCTAGGTAACTCTCTAGTACAAGGTACCTGATCGGAGAGACTGCTCAGAACAAGAGCCACAGAGGGCAGTCCTACTACTAACTCACTGCGTCCCCGAACCTCGAACCTCGTGTTGGCTCCCCATGAGCCTCCGCTTTTCTCGGAGGGGCTCTGTGAGGACGGACAGGTGGGCACTTTCCCTCTCGTGCTTCTGATGGAGGCAGCGGGGGTGTGCTGCGGTGTGAGGACAGGGGTTCACAGCTCAAACTGCAACTAAGGGCCCAATTTAAACACAGTTAACAGAGTTACCTCCCCAACTTGAGCACTGCAGAAAGTGTTCATTCGAGCCAGCAAGCACCCCGCAGTGATAAAACCACCCCCTCACATCTCTGAGATACTGGTAACAATTATTCACGTAACTACGTACTTCTTACGTCTCATAGGCAAATTGTACCACTCTTGCCATTATTTTATCGTTATTATATTATCGCCAACTGTACGTTAACAGGTCCTCCCTGCTGGACTGAAAGGTCTGTATTCTAGGGGGAGGGGGGAGGAGGGAGGAAGGAGGGACTCACTCAGCCCTGCACCCAGCACATATTGTTCCATGAGTGACTGCGATTAAACTAACAAATGCACAACCACTGCGCTGTTTCCCTCAATAAAAGTTTGGTTCTTCCTTGGCTCCGAAACCCTCCCCTACACCTCACAGCTTCTAAGTGCTTCGTAGCTGCTGAAGTTCCTTCACATATGCCCACTGGAACTTCACGCAATGCTACGACAGGGCCACGATTTCACGGGGGGCTCAGACAAGCCTTGCTTCAAGTCACAATGCGGCTTGCAGGTGACGGCACGTAGTTCTTCTGACTCCCTAAGGGGCAGTGTTCTTTCTACTGTCACAGTCTGCCTTCCATAATCAGAAAGGTTTAAAGCAGCTTCTAAAAAAAAAAAAGCAGCTTCAGGTTTAATTTCTGGATCACTTTTTTTTTTTACTCACTGAAATGTCATAACCAGAGATTTAATAACAAGCAAGTATTTAGGAAATGTTAGCTGAAAGGAAAATATCACTAAATACGGTAAGTTCAAAATGGAAAAACTTCAAAACAGTTTGTCCCCATTAGCACTACAAGAAACAAACACAGAAAGAAAACACTCCGGGTCTAGCTCCTATGACACAGGTCCCTCCCACCGCCACATCCTGCTTCTCCCTAAACCCCAAAGGCCTAGGCCCCCAGGCTTCATCTTCCTCAGATCCTCTCACGCCCCACAAACACCTGCTCCCCACGGAGAGACAGCACTCACTTGTTACAGTGCACAAGGACGGAGATGCAGGTTTCTCACAAGGATACGAAGGAACGGTGAAAGAAAAGGAAAAATAAGACAATGATGGCTATTTACAGACCAGAATACATTTTCATATATTTGAGACGCTTGTTCTATTGTCCATTCATTCCACGACCACTTTTAAGTATTCAAGTATCTACCATGACCCAGATTCATTATAAACACCGTGAGGGCTTCCTCTCTGAGTATCTCTAATGTCAAATGCTATTTTAAACAGTGAGCACACAACACAGGAAAGATTTTGCCTGCCCATAAGGCAGCCCACAAAACAAACACAAGGTACCATACATAAGGCAATATAAATGCTGCACAAGTGCACGCACGAAGGGCTGTGGTAGTAAAGGGGACAGAGTAACAACGTTGAAAAGGGCTTTATGAAGTGTTCAGCCTCGAAAGAGGAGTAGGATTCAGTAAGGCAGGAGAAACAGTATGTGCAAAAAACACAGGGAAATAGCACAGCATTGGTGTGGTGTGAAATCGAATTTCATCAGAACAAGAAGTTCATGGATGGGGAACAAGGCTGGAAAAGGAATTTAGAGGCACAGATTGCAAAGCGTTAAATATAACACTAAAGGAATTGTGGGCTTTAGTGTAGGAGATTCAGGGGATCATGCAGCGTACCAGCCGGGTCAATGTACAGTCAAATCCACACTCCAGAACAGTAATCCTGGAAGCTGGGTCCAGAGGATGGGTAGACACAGAGACTGCCAGTAAAATAAGACAAAGTCACTTCCCTAACCGAGACAAGAGTTGGCAAAGGCCTGGGAGCAGCAGAAACAGGGAGAAGCGGAACAGGAAGGAAGTTCAACACCTCTTTATTGACAAGACTGTAAGAGATCAAAGAGAAAAAGAACAACAAAGGTAACTGACATTTCTGCCTGGAACCCAGTGGTCAGGTCAGTAACCATGTTAAGGAGTAAAAGAGAGATAATGTTTTTTGTTTCACTTGCCTTTTCCTTGATGGGGAAGATGAAAGTTTCCTGTTTTGAAAACAGTTGTTTGTTTGTTCTGTTCTAAAGTTACCTGTGAAATGCCAGGTTAAGCTCCAGGAAGGACTGGTCCTCAAAAGGCATGAGAGAGACAGTTGAAGCTCTAAGACGACGGGAGATGCTCTGATGACAGATAAATTTCTAGGAGTAAGTGATTTCACAGCCCAAAGGGCACAGACAGAATCCAAATTCAGCTTTCAAATAAAATCAGCCTGGGAAGGATAGAGGGATATGATGAGCAGAGAACAGACAATGGCAACAAATCTGAACGTACAGTTCTAAGACCAATACCAATAGCGTTCATGCACTCCCAGATCACAAAAAGATGTCAATTATCATGAACTGATGACCAAAGCTGAATGCTACAGCACCACGAAATACGACATAAGGAGAGCAGACAGCCACGTAGCAAATCACAATGCCAGCACTGACTATGTGAGAAATGTGACACTAAACACCAGACCACAAATTCCAAAGCCTGCACAAAAGGAACGGGCAGTCCAACTGGGAAATCAGCGAGACCCAAGCACAGCTCCATCTGTTAGCATACTATAAAGATTCCTCCCCTCTACACCAAGCTTTTGCTCTAGAAAATTACAAGGGCTGTGCTCATGCTCATGTCCATTATCATCTAGTTATCTAGAGGGGGATACGGAAGCTAGGTTGCTGAAGAACCTAGGAGAGGCAGAATTAATTGCGCTGGGCACTAGTTACATAACCAATTCTCTGGGTCTGAAATATTCTTATTGTGCATCTGTGTGTGTCCCCCCATTTTGTTTTTTAAAACAGGGAAACTGGAGACATAAGGCAAGAAAAGGTGAAGCCGTGTGTAATTAGGATGGGGGAGGGCATTAGCAGCAAAAAATAGGAAGTTACTAGATGTTCAACTTCCATTTGCACCAAACCAACGGCTGTAGTAAAAGCAATGCTGGGCATGTTCTAAAACGTCATGCATTTCAAAATACTTTGATGCCTACCTTTTGTTGAAGTGGCAAGACGTAATGTAACAGTAACTTTGGCAAAGCTGATATTGGACCCACTTCTGTCTCCAATGACTACCCATATCACTCAGTAAATGAACCAAATTCAATATGCTCGTTAGGAAAACGGGCTTGTTTTCATGGGTCCCTAACCAGAGGTCTTTTTTTTTTTTTTTTTTTTTTTTTTTTTTTTTTTTTTT
>NC_064809.1:4979113-5038538 GCF_023721935.1 Panthera uncia | reverse complement strand
TTTTTTTTTTTTTTTTTTTTTTTTTTTTTTTTTTTTTTTTTAATCTCCCTTAACCTATGCGAGCACAGCTCCAGGAACCACCAGCTAGGAGCTACCTTTGTTCCAGAGGACTATACTACCTGTAGTTGCACGGGGGAAAGGACTTCTTCAGGCCTCAATTTCCACACCTGTAACAATGCCTTACAGGCTTGTTTGCAGATTAGATAATTAACGTAAAGTACTTTACCACACAGCACAACACAAAACTGTAAAGCCTCTTTCCAGGCCTAGCAAATAGCAACTTTTGGACTGAAAACAGCAGAAGGTTTAAGTGACTAATAGCCAGTAAGATCTGGCTAAGAACTCAGTACCTGCCCTAATCTCTCCCATCACCAGATAAAGCCTGCTTAGATCTCAACAAAACAAGTTCGAGGCCTTCCCACCTCACCCCAATTTTCTTAATATCCAGAAAAGGGAAGGGAGACCGCAAACGAAAGAGTGGCAGAAGGACACAATCAAGTGACTCGCCCAAGGTCAAAACACTAGGGCAGAAAAGGCAATGCTGGCTTACCAGCCACCGAGGCCACGTCCCCCAAGACTCGGTCCTCAGCAACCGACGAGGGGCGACCAGCTGTCCCCTCCCCGGGCCACAGAACGCAGTGTGGGGGCGCCCCTCGCCCTACTGCGTGCACGCCCCGCCGAGCCCCGGCAGCGCGGCGGCCGGCGGCGGGCACGAACTCCTCCACCGCTGAGCTCCGCCCGGGCCCCGGAGGCCCCCGCGGCCCTGCTCCCCGCCCCGCGAGGCCGGACCCCAAAGCAGGACCCCCAGAGGTTCAGTGTCCCCACGGCCGGGCCCCGCCCGCGCTCCCTGCCACGTCCGCTGCCTCACGCACTATGGCGCTCCGGACCCGGGCTCCCGCCGCCACCGCCGCCGCCGCCGCCGCCGCCGCAGGGCCCGGGCCACCCGGCCTCCCAGTCCCAGCGTCCCCAGGGCAGCGCCAGCCCGAGCAGGCCGCCGACTTCCTCCGCCAGCTCCGCCCTAGCCGCAGCCCCGGGAAGAGCCCGTCGCCAGGGCTGACGGACGGCCTGCACGGCCAATCGGAACGGCAGGAGGAGGGGGCGCGCTGACGGACTGCTCCAGCGACCAATCGGAACGCGCTCCAGCAGGGGGCGCGGCTACCGCTGGCAGGCTCCGCCCCGTCCTGCTTCCGCTGGGGCCCGGGAGGCGAGCGGAAAGTTTCCCAGAGTTCCTCCGAGCTCCCGGGGACCAAAGGGGGGGTCGCGGCGGGGCGAGGGGCTGGCTGAGGTTGGGTGCGGGAGGGGTCGGGGGTGGGGACGCGCGGGGGCCCACCCCCTCGCTGAGGGCCCGCGGCGGCCCCCAGCTGGCTCCCTCGGCCGCGGGGCCGGCCTCCTCCTCCGGGAGGCGCTCGGGCCGGGGGGACCCCGCAGCGGCGCGCTGTGAGCTAGGGCGCGGGGCGGGGCCTCGGAGGCTCCCGCCCACCTGAGGTGCCGCCCCCAAAAGAAGCCCGCGCGGGCTGCAGCCTGGGAACGAGCCGCGCGCCCGTGAGCTCCTCCGCAGCGGCCCGCCCGGCGAGTCGCCCGCTGGAGGACTGGCCCCACGCGGAGCAGCGGGGCCGGGTGGGTGTAGGGTGGGGGTCGCGGGGCGCAGGGCTGGGGGGCCCCGGACGCCCCGCGCGGTCATGGCGGCGCCCGGGGACCCGCGGCGGCCCTACCGGCTGGCTCAGGAGGGCCGGCTGTGCGCCCTCCGGGAGGAGCTGCGGGGAGCCGGGCGCGCGAGCTGCCCGGGGCCCGCCGGGGACACCTTGCTGCACTGCGCCGCCCGCCACGGCCATCGGGACGTGCTGGCCTACCTGGTGGAGTCCTGGGACATGGACATCGAGGCCGCCAACCGGGACTACAAGCGGCCTCTGCACGAGGCTGCCTCCATGGGCCACCGGGACTGCGTGCGGTACCTGCTGGGCAGAGGAGCCGCGGTGGACTGCCTCAAGAAGGCCGACTGGTAGGTGGCTGGAGTTCCAGAAAGATCTCTCCCCCGTCCCCTTTTCCGCAGAGTCCCAGATTCCCGTGTACTTTGTCCACCTCGACCCCATAGCTTCTCAGCCTTCCCCGACAGGACAGATGACCCACTGCGACCACTGTTCGTACTCTTGCGGGGTCAACTGCTCCAGCCTTGTGTTCCAAACCCGTTCTCTTCATGAAAGAGTGTAGAATACGATCAAACAGGGAATTGTCTGTACCCTGTATAGCTTGAGCCTCGCCTAGCTGCGTGAGTACAACAGTGTCATTGTTTGAACTTGTTACTTTGAAATAGTTAAAGGTGCACAGAAGGTTGCAAACAAAGGTTGCTGGAAGCCCCACACGCCCACCCCCCAGCTGCCCCTAAAGGTACCATCTTACACAGCTGCAGTACGATATCAAAACTAAGAAACTGACGTTGCTGCAGTAGTCAGCGTACTCACTCAGATTTCACCAGTTGTAAGGACGCTGGAGTGTGTGCGGTGCTCTGTGTGATCTTATCACGGGAATAGCCTTGCCTAACCGCCTCCACAGTCCACATTCTCACCTGTGCCATCACCCAAACCAGCTGCATTTTGTTAGAGCGACATTGTGTTCAGTACTCACTACCTGGGCCTCCTTAGGGGTTATGAACAGCCTAAGATTCATAACGTAATGAAGTTCCTGCCTGCAACAGATTCCTGATCTGATAGAGGTATGAGCCACGGCAGATAGCCTTATAGTTAAATAAAGTGCGTCTTGCCCACTGGGTTGGGGGAGTCTGCATGGGTATGTGTTGAGGGCTGCACTTTGGCCATGACTTAGCACAAGACTGAGGTCTAAAGACCTTAACAAGAAACACGTTACCTCATACGTGCCTCAAAACAATTCTGTGGGGAACCGGCCTCCCCTCAAAAAACCATTAAAGGGCAAGGTTCATTTGACGATGTATTTGGCAGGTGTAGTCCTAGGGAGGCATTTTTGCCCATTCTCCCCTTCCTGGCTTTCTGCAGTACCTTCCCTGCTTTTCCAATCCTCATGCCTTGCTCAAGATTCTTCCCTCTGTGAAGTCTTTCTGGAAGGTTCCAGCCTTCATTTATTTGGGTTTCCCCCTCTTACTATCACTACTACATCCTCCCCCAAAGTGTGGGTAATAAATTAATATCATAACAATCTTAGGAGCTAGATCCTAGATGAGGCCTTGGAGGTCATCCAGGTATAGTGAGCTCCCCGCTGTGTGCCAGACGTGGGTTCTAACCCCTGGGAATAAGGAGGTAAGTAAGATCTGCCCTTGCTTTCCAGGGGTTGTGTCTTCCTCATTTTGCAAGGAAGAAACCAGAAGCTCATGGAATTGAAATGGCTCATCCAAATCATTTATGTGGCAGAAAAGGAAGGATAGAGCCACCTCCCTTGACGTTCATGTAGCTTATTCCCCTAACTGTGGACACAAGTCAGTTCAGAAACTTCTTATAGTCACGCTGTTTGGTTTGTGTCACCAATGTGTGCTCCTCATGGGGAGGCACTATGTCCAGTGTTCTTTTTTGATGCCTTCTCAGCACAATTTAAGAAACAGTTACTGATTGAAGTAAATGGGATAAGTCTGGCAGGGTACCTCTTACACAAATACTACAAGACAGACTGTGGCTTCGATTCGCTCCGTCTCAGTTCAGTCCCATAGTGTAAACTAGTTCAGAAGCGGGCCTGCCTCCTCGCTATTCCCCTCCTTCAGGTACACCTATTCTAGGGGCCTCACAGCAGGCAGAGAAGTTGCCCGTCGAAGCTGTTTTCCTGCTTCCCAGACCCCCGAGTCCCGTAGGTTTTCATCTCTGCCAAGGACACGTGATTTTCTGAAGACCTGGTCACACACTTCTAACGTCTCAGCTGCCCTTCCGTCTGACGGTTTGTCCTCGTTGGCCTTAGGACCCCACTGATGATGGCCTGCACAAGGAGGAATCTCGAGGTGATCCAGGACCTTGTGGAACATGGCGCTAATCCACTTCTCAAGAACAAAGACGGCTGGAACAGTGTCCACGTTGCCAGCCGAGAGGGGGACCCTGTGATCCTCCAGTACTTGCTCACTGTTTGCCCAGACGCCTGGAAGACGGAGAGCAAGATCGGGAGAACCCCCCTGCACACGGCAGGTACGGCCAGGAGCCCCGCAGGGACGCATGCGTAGATGTGCAGCCACTTGGCCTCACGCCGCAGAACGCCTTCTAGTTAGAGTCGCCCACGGGGGTGGGGTTTGGAAACTAGAGGGCCAGGAATAAGAGCAGCTTTGGGGCATCTTGGCACACAGTTTGCTGTCCAAACTAATGGAACGTGGCACAAACATTCTTCCTCGCATTCATTCGCTTTTCCTGTATGTCTGTCCAATCCTCCCCAGTTTCCTAGACAGAAAGCTGGTTCTGTGCCTTACTGTCTTTGACTGTGGACAATGAACTTAGTCTTTTAAGTGAGTTTCCTCATCAGCAAAATCATGACCATAACGATGCCCGTACCACAAGGTTGTTGTAGACTTCAAGGAACGTGATGTACATAAATCCCTTGGCACAGTGCTTGATGCACAGTGAGCACAGAGCAGCTGGGTGTTGCTATTTTCAGCATCTTCTTACGTTGTTACTGTTTCGGGCAGGATAAAAAGAGACTGTATTTCTGCACATTGTCAGCAGCACCTACCATAGTGTTGACCATGTAAATAAATGTAGGTGCTTGTAATTAAGTACCTGGGCCTGAGTGTATTTGACTTATCCAGTGATAATGTCAATAAAAACTTGGGGCACAACTGAATGATTATCCTTAAATCTGAATTGCCTGTTTGTAGATTATTTTTAATTAGTGGAAAGCAAAAAGTGCTGTGGTATAACACAGATATTAAAGACCTCAAAAGTCCAGATCAGGACATTTAGAAAATAAGGGCTCCGGGTGGCTCACTCAGTTAAGCACCTAGCTCTTGATTTCAGCTCAGGTCACGATCTCACAGTTTGTGGGCTCAAGCCCCACTTCGGGCTCTGTGCTGACA
This sequence comes from Panthera uncia, assembly GCF_023721935.1. NCBI lineage: Eukaryota > Metazoa > Chordata > Mammalia > Carnivora > Felidae > Panthera > Panthera uncia. Next base: position 5,033,524 of record NC_064809.1, on the reverse strand, counting down.
GCGTGGAGCCTACTTGGGATTCTCTCTCTCCCTCTCTTTATCCCTCCCCCACTCACTATCTCCCACAAAAGAAATAAACTTTTAAAAAAAAAAGAAATTTAGAAAATAATCTTCAGCCTCCTGCATAGTACATTGAATTAGAATACAGGGCTATAGTTTCTCAAAACATGAATACCTATGACATGATATAGTTTAGGAAATACACATACAATTATTACAGCCACAGAGGGCTGTTAGAGACCAAGGAATTCTTTCTAAAACTTTATAAGTGAAGGGCACCTGTTGGTTAAGCATCCTACTCTTGATTTCGGCTCAGGTCATGTTCTCGTAGTCATGAGATTGAGCCATGCTTTGGGCTCCATGCTAAGTGTTGTTTAAGATTCTTTCTCTCTCACCCTCTGCCCACTCATGTTCTCTGTCTCTCTCAACTAAAAAAAAGTGGGGGGGGGGGGAAGCACTTTATAAGTGAGTAGAAAAACTTTTCTTTTTGCTCTTGAATTGTTTGACTAGTTGCCATAGAAACTAGAAACAATCAGCACCTAGCCATTCACAAAAAGTGGTGGAGAACAGATAGTTGAAATTTTTATTATCAAGTTTGGTTGTCTTTAGCAGGAGAATTACATTCCTGGTTATTTTGTTGTGGATCACTATTAATATGTTTGTCTACGATAATATGTTTTTCCTACACAAAAACTGACCGGCCCTAAGGATTTGCAGCACAAAATTGAGGAGAAAGTTTAGGACTGAGAATTTGCCATGAAAGTGCTTATAAAGACAAGATAATCAAATGTTGACTAGCAACATCTTTACCACTTACCCAGCTAAATTTTTATTTTTCTAGTGTGGTAACAGTGTATCTAATTACTGCTTCCCATAAGTGATAGCTAAAAGGACAGGGCAGAAAGAAGAGGAAAAGAAAGTTTTATACAAGCACTAAAAGGCTCTGACTCTCAACTCTCTTCTCCCAGCAATGCATGGCTGTTTAGAGGCAGTAAAGGTGCTTCTACAGAGGTAAGAACAAGACAGCAAATTGAACAAAGTATTCACCAATTGTGATGCTTAATATTGATACTGTAAGTAGAGCTCAGAAAAATTGCTCAGAAGCTACAGTGCGAAAAGAGAAATGAACAAAGAACATAAGATAACTCAAAGAATATGACACAAAAATAGCTGACAACCATAAGGGGGAAAAATCATCCATGTATCTGTTCATTCGACAAGGATTCATGTCTTCATTCGTTCAGCATCTAAGCTCTAAGCACTATGCCAGATGCACGGGCTACAACAGAAGCCAGCCAGCATGGGTCCCCCCTCATGGAACTCACACACAGGCAGAGAAGACACTGTTCGCATCCTGTGAGTCTGATGAGTGCCAGGAATTGCAGGATCCCTCCAGGAACATAAGACAGGGAGACCCAACTTGGCCGGGAGTGTGAAATCTTGGCCCCGGGGATATTTAAGCCATGATCTGAAGGAGGCTGAGCGTGGGAGGTGTGGCAGCATTCCAGGGGTAACAGTACCCGGGAATGCTCGGAGCAGAGAGAAAGCATGTGTGTTAGTAAGCTGAGAGAAGTTCAGGGTGGGCTGATACCTAAGGAGTGAAGGGAAGACAGTGCGCGATGAGGCTGGAGAGGAAGACTGGACTCAGGTGGGGCTGTGTGAGACTCTAGATCTTATTCGAAACGTGTAAGACCCCACTGAAGGGTCGTAAGCAGAGGGGTGGGTGGACGGCAGTAAGAAGTTTGCATTTTTTAAGGTCCTCTGGTTGGAAAATGGAGAGCGGGTAGGAAGGGAAGCAGGAGTGGGTGCAGTGAACGTTGGGAGGCCATTACAGTTAAGAGAAATCGTTGGCTGTACTAAGATGCTGACCGTAGGGGCGGAGAGAGAGATTGGGAGATACTAAGGAAGCGGAATCAACAGATCTGGGTGAATAATTGGATCAAGGGAATGAGGAAGGAGAAGTCAAGGATGACAGGTTTCTCACTGAAGCAGCTGGCAGTGGCGCTGGTGCCATTTACTGAGACAGAATACTGCAGGAGGAGCAGGTTTGCGGGGAAGGTGATAATTTCGCTTTGGGACATGTTGAGTTGCATGTGCCTGTGAGGCACCCAAGCAGAGACATGGAGTGGGGAGCTACAGACACAGATCTGAGTCCCCCAGGAGAGGTGTGAGCGGAGCTATAAATGTGAGCATCATCAACATAGAAGTGTTGACTGAATTCACGAGACTGGGAGAGATTATCTGAGGAGATGATGTATAGTAGGAAGAGAACAGGACTTCATGCAGTGCTGTGCAGGAGCAAAGGTCGTACGGTAGATGGAAGGGAGAGGAGAGGCCTCTGTGAGGTCGTATCGAAACTGTAATTTGAAGGAGAGGTTGGAGTTCACCTAGCGAAGAAGGGAGAAACGGTGTTCCAAGCAGAGGGGATCGGCAAATGCAAAGGCGGCAAAGAGCTAGGCAACTGGAGGAGAAGAGAATGACCACGGAGAGGGTAGGACAGATAGGACCCTGAAGGTAAGAATGGAAGAAGATAGGGGAGGAGGGAGGTCAGATAGGGAGGAACGGAAGAAGGTGGATCAGGTGGGAAGCAGGACCAGGACAAACAGAAGACCAGGAAGAAGGTAGGAACAGAAGACAGGATGGGTGGGAGGTAGGACAGGTAGGAACAGAAGGTAGGTCAGGTGGGAGGCACGACCAAGAAGAAGGTAGGAACGGAAGTTGGTAGGACAGGTGGATGTGGTAGGACTGTAAGGAAGAGAGGACCAGGAAGAAGGTAGGACAGTTGTGACCGTGGAGAAGATAAGAATGGAAAATGTTAGGAGGACGAGGGAGGTAAGACTGTGTTGGAAGGTAGAGGTGGGATTGTGAAGATGGTAGGAGTAGCAGAAGACCAGGTAGGAAGTAGGACAGCTGGGACCATAAGGAAGGTGGAAACGGAGAAAACTCAGGTAGGAGGTAGGACCGTGGTGATGATAGGAACGGAAGAAGGTCAGTCCGTTTGGAGTCAGGACTGAGAAGAGAACGAGGAAGAAGGTGGGACTGGTAGTGCCGTAAACAAGGAAGATGGGAGGAGGCAGGTCTGTGAAGAAGGTAGGAAAGGAAGAAGGTCACCTTGGAAGCTGAATTAAGAAAAAGTAGGACAGGTCGGAATGGAAGAAGGTAGTACTGAGAAAGCAGAACCAGGAAGAGGATAGGCTGAAGGTGAGAACAGAAACGATAGGACAGTGAGGTAGGTAGGAACAGAAAAAGGCAGGACCCAGCTGAAGGTAGAACAGGTAGGAGTAAGAAGAAGGTAGGACAAGTGGGTAGTAGGACTGAGAAGAAGGTGGGACGAGGAGGACCAGGAAGGAGGTGGGACAAAGAAGAAGGTGGGAGGAGGGGGACCGGGAAGGAGGTGGGGTGTGGTGAGCGCAGGGAGGAGGGAGGGTGCAAGGAAGGAACTTGGAGAGAGGGGTGGATGTCACAATGTCCTGACGCCGTGGTTGTGACGTTTTAGATTTTGTCCTTTGTGATTGGCCCATACGAGTTTTAAGCAGGCACGGCCACACCCAGGGTACCTAAGAGAATGGATTCACGGGCAGGAGCCCAGGGGAGGAAGATGGGTCGGAGGCTGTGTTTCGGACACGGAACTGAGATTTTGGTAACAGCAGTTATGAGGGATCAGGGGTGACCTCCAGCTTCTGGCAGAAGAAGCTGGAAAGATGAGGGTCTGTAGGACAGGGGGAGGGAGGTCAGAGGGGGAGCGGAGGTGCAGGGGACAGTGGGCTGGCTCTGGAGAAAGGGGAGGGGAGCACACTCCAGATTGTCCCAGCTCGTCCGCACCACACGTCACCTACCGTGGGTTTGGACTCCAGGGGCCAGTACCAACCAGACTGCAGGGACAGCTGTGGCTCCACACCCTTCATGGACGCGCTTCAGTGTGGCCACATCGACGTAGCCAGGCTGCTGCTGGAAAAGCATCAGGTACGGAAGTGGTTTTATGTCTTTGCTTTTTCCTACAAGTTTTAGCTCCGGGAACAACCAAGCGCATAGTTGTTCCAATCCCTGGTTCAAATCCCAGCTCCGCCACGGTCTCCCCGGGGGACCCCTTGACCTCCTGGAGCATTAGCGTTTCCATCTGTGACGTGGAGACACACGTAATTTCTTCGGGGGGGGGGGGGCCCTGTGAGGAGTAGATAATGTAACACTGAGCGGCAGTCTCACTGCCCCCACTGGGTGCCCTTCTGGCTGGAGCGTGCCCACCTTCTGGTTGGAGAGCCTGCGAGGGTCTGGCACCAGCTGTGTTACCATCTGCCCAGAAAAACCTACAAAGTCCAAAGTTTTGCCCAGATGTCAGAAGGTCCGTGGACCGGGTCTCTTTGCTTCTTACCTTTGTTCTCCCCCCTCCCACCCCCCGATCTACCAGGCCAGCGCGTCTGCCCAGGATTCCCTGGGGGCGCAGGCCATCCACAGGGCAGCGCTCACTGGGCAGAACGAAGCCATCCGCTTCTTGGTCTGTGAACTCGGCACGGACGTGGACGTGAGAGCAGCATCAGGCCACCTCACTGCACTGCACTACGCGGCGAAGGTCTGTTCCTTCCCTGCGGCGGACAGCTCGCGGCCCTGTCTCTTTGGTTCCATCTCTGTGCGGGAAGGAACCGCCCGTGACCTGCCCCTGAAGTGTCCCTTAAAAGAGAAACCTGCCCTTATTTGCCTCTGGGTAAAACCTCTACTCCCAGTAACGCCTGCGTTTTGTGTTCGCTCCTGCCTTTCCGCCTCTGTGCCTTTCTGTTTTCAGGAATGTTATTCGAAGCCAAAAAAATTCATTCTGTGAAATTCCTAGTGCTCTGTCCGTACACTGGATTTCAGCTCAGATTTCTGTGAGGCTGTTCTGCTTAGAAAACGGTTAAGACGTGCAAAACATCTTCACTAGAAAAGTGGCTCCTTACAGCCCCGTTTTAAGTGTTAGGGGTGTTTTGTGTATTATCTTAAGCGGCTTTACTTATTTTTCTGGCTGCAACAGGAATAAATTTTTTTCTTGTGAACTGCACTCTCCTACTGGTGTCCCCCCAGGAGGAATTTGGTGGGGCGGGGGGGGGGGGTTGGGGTGGCCCTGGGGGCTCAAACCAGTGGGTCCTAACACTGTAATGTGCAACCTTGACTTCCGCCTCACTGTGTACTGACTGGCTGGCTGGCTGGCTGGACAGGAAACCTGTAAAGTGCTTGGTAAATGATGACATGAGCCATGATAAGACTCCCATCCAGGACAGGCTGCTGTCTCTTCCTGTTTATCCAGCAACAAGCACGTTTGCTTGGAGAGATTCCGGAATTGCAAGTTCAGTATGAATCCAGATATATACTCCTTACGCTGAAGGAAACCCAGCTGTATTAGTCGATAATTTGGGCCTAGAGAGTAGATCCTCTGTATTTTAATAACCAAATGTCACCAAAATCTTTAACGGTTTATACTTGAACTTGAGAGCCGCATGCGTCTTCCTTTAGAGGTGAGAATTCAGTGTTAGCAGTTGAGTATTTTAGAAGAAGTACCTAGCGTGCATTATTAGCATTGAATGCCTCACTTGTGTCCTTGTCACGGTGATAACAAGTGTATTTCAACACTCAGGAAGGACACGTGAGCACAGTCCAGGTGCTCTTAGCCTTGGGTGCCGACATCAACTGTAAAGACGCAAGAAATCGATCAGGTAGGCTTCTTACACATGCCTTGGAAGTTAATAGTAAACTGGATGTAAACGGTACACGGACTTTCTTATTAAAAACACTGGTTTTCATGTTACGCCCCTAGTAGCTCAGCAAGCTTTGTTTCGAATAACATCTGTTGGCAAAGCTGTGGGAATGTTGCTGTTACCATGGCAATGGTGATGCCTGCTGCTCATTGCCACTGTGTCGTTATCACCGGTATTTGAACCACAGCAGCGCGTGCGTGCACCGTGGACGTACTTTCTATCCTAATCCACGGCGACGCCAGCTGTCCCAGTAGTACAGATCTTTCTTAGGTTGTCTCTCTTTCAAGTGTATTTGAAAACTGTAACCACTATAATTTCTTAAAGTTGGGGCTCAGAAAAATGCTTTCAGAGCTAATCCTCTGGATTCGGACGTTAGAATAAACCCTCCCCTTAACACCCTGTGCTCTGGCGGCCTACCTTGCCAGTACGTTCGTGATGCTTCAGAACCTCCCTCCGAGGCCGCACAGGACAGTCACCAAGTTCAGGGACACAAGACTTTTCTCCGCAGAACATGGGATCCTGGGGCTCATGATGCCAGAAACCTTCAGTGCTAGTTTCCCAAGGGAAGGTGTGTCAGTTTTTCTTTTTGTCACATCATTCTCATTTGTGGCAGGATTTCTACGTACACGGAAAATTCACAGAACTTTGAAAGTCTTTTCTTTGCCATTTCAAGTCTCCCGTTTCTCGTTCGTTAAATTGCTTGGTTGCCGTAGACAGATCTGTTAAATCTTGTAATTGGTTGATGTTTTTAAAACCATTTCCAACCCAATCAGGTTAAAAGGAAAAATGTTTTGATCTAGTAGAGACAAAGGTGTAGAGACAAATTTACAGAATACAGAAATTCTGTGTAGCCGAAGGGGTGTTGTTTGTAGGAATAGCTGCTCCCCGGGTGGGCGTCGCCCCAGGGGTCCCACGCCAGATTTGTGTGGCCTCTGTCTCCACGCAGCCCTGCACCTGGCCTGCGCAGGCCAGCACGCGGCTTGCGTCGAGCTCCTCCTGCGGTCCGGGCTGAGGGACTCTCGGGACGACACGGGTGCCCTGGCTCAGCAGCTCGCGTGCGGCACGGACACCCTTCAGTGCTTCGACCACAGCGCGGCGTCCTGAGGGCATTTCTGAGGAGGACAGCAAAATGCATGGTGATTCACATCCTGCTTGGGGAGTTCAGTGAAGTCGGTCAGTAGCCAGCAGCCTCTGCCTCCCTCCCCTGCCTCCTCTCTACCCCCGGGTCTTGAGGAGGCTGGCATCCTAGGTGTGACCCATACACGGGCAGATCTGGACTCAGGAGTGCCCCGAGTCTTCCATAATCTGGATTTCGCTTTTTCTGCCCTGCAAGTGAAATTAGATGATGATGAAGTCGGGGTCTGGAACCCTTAGAAATGCACGTAATTGCATGAATACGGTATAGCATATTATTTACACATATGTGTTCTACAGTTAGTGCTATGGGGTAAGGCAGTGGTAAGAAGTAGCTATTTATGTGAACCATAAAACATAACTGGCCTGTTTACTTTTTTCTTTTATTTACTTCTTTAGAGAGAGAGCACGTGTGATACAGAGATAGAGGATGAGAGAGAATCCCGAGCGGGCTCCGTGCTGATAGCTCGGGGCTTGATCCCTCAAACCGTGACCCGAGCCAACATCAAGAGCTGGCCGCTGAACTGACTAAGCCACCCAGGAGCCCCTGCCTGTTTACTTTCTTCTTTCATAGGCTTTTTCTTGGCCATGACATTGGTTTCACTTTGGTTTTGGAGCCAGGAAGGAGATGCTTCCAACCTGCTTACACGGACATTTGGGAGGAAATAATGAAAATGTTTCTATATTCTGTGCACTGCTAGTTAAGCTATGACATTTTAATCTTGAGGTTATTTTTATTAGATTCTGTGTTGGCTTCTTTCGGGTAATAAATACACCTAAAAAAATGTATCTAAGATACTTTCAAAATCTTTCTGGCACCCCAGTTTGAGAAGGGAGTTCTTGAAACCCACAGGTCACATTTCCTGTCTGTAACACCTGCCCACCAAGGCCTGTGACCGTTCAGAACGGCCACTTACATTGTACCTCCACAAACTTTGTGGCAGTTGAAACAGATTGAAGACAGGATGAGTCCTCGGGCATTTGGATTCTTTTCTTTTTTCCTTTTTTTTCGGGGGAGGGGTGGGGGGTTGGGTTGAAGATCATTTTCTCTGAGTGGCAGAGAATAATTAGCCCAAGTCAGTCTGTTAGAAAATCCCACGTGTCAGTCACGAGGAACACTTGGTCCTCGTGTTTGTTGTAGCAGGAATTTCTGGTTCTTCATCCTCCCGGATGATGGCTGATTCCTAGTCCTAACAACCGGATAAACGTTCTGGGGGAGAGACTCGGTTACAAAAGTGTCTCGTGACCCCTGAATCGCATCGGTGTTCATCTGTGCCGATTCGAGCTTCCGAGATGTCCCCGTGTCGCTGCCCCTAGGCGTGAAGATGGTCCCGTTGCATGCGGGGGGATGGGAGGATGTGTGTCGTGCTGGCTGCCTTCTCTGCGCACACATGCGACGCGGGTTCTGAGAGGCAGCGGCTCCGTGCACGTCTGTTCACATCTGTAGCCATGCTTCCACCTTACAAACCAGCGGCTGACATGGTGCGTGAGGCCGTGTCCCGGCTTGATGCCTTGTGACGTGGGCCGTGAAGGCCGGTGACGACAGCGGCAGAGACGGTGCAAATGGTCCAGTAACAGTCGGCACCTGTGGGGACGTGGGGACGCCGTGCCAGGAAGGAGTCGTGTCCCTCACTTCCTAATTGTGGCTGTCTCGCTTGCTCTGGTCTCAAAATTCTGTGACCTTCCAGGGAGGCCCCCCCACCAGGCCACCCGACCTAAAATTTTGTCTCCCCCCTCCTTCACTCCGGGCCTCCTTTCCCTTGCCTCCTCCTCAGCACTTAACCACCACCAAATACGCTACACATTTTGAGTCGTTTTCTCTGTTTACTGTATGTCTCCCCCACTGAGATGTAGACTCCGGGCGGGGATTTTGTCTTGTTCACTCGCTGTGTCTACAGGTCTCAGAACAGCACCTGGCATGAAGCGGGTACTATTATGTGGCCAACAAGTGACACAAGGGTCACTTGTGTCTCTTGAACGCTGACTGCATCCTGGATCCGGTGCTGAGTGCCCTGCCTAGTTGGTCTCTCGGGGTCCCTTGGGTCATGCACGATGCAGCCCCTCTAAGGTTTACTCCACCTCCGGCATCCCGACATCTCCACCCGGTTCCCCCACGGACGCTTCCTGCCCACCGCAGTCTAGCCCTTTGCTGTCACTCTGCAGGGTCACCGGGTCTTCCTAACTACCCATCGAGCAAGGTGTTTTTAGCCCTCATGTTACTGATCCTTTCAGTCAGTTTGATCGTTGGTCTGAATCAGTCCTGCCTTCCCGAAGCCCGTTTCTCGTCACGGCTGATAAGACACGCCTGGGTTTTTCCGACGTCTGCTTCCATCTCTGGCGGGAGCACCTCTTCCAAGGCCGATCCTGAACAGCCATTGTGCCCCTGAGTGTGTGTCCTCACTCTGCATGTGCTCCCAGCGTCTCGTCTGTCCTCTGTCCGACTGCCCCACTGTGGGGACCCTCTGTAGTCCTGGTCTCTGTTGCCTGAATGCCCTAGGCTGTCCCACAAAGCAGGCTTCGTCAGTAGCCTGCTTACGTGCATGCTTGCATCGGCCACCACGGTGACGTCCCTGCAATCTGCCCACTCAAGCTGGAAGCCACAAGTCCGTGGCTCCTCTTGGGTAGGAAGCCCTGCTGAGTGACTCCCTTCGTCTGGCCCTCACGTTCTCATCCAGACCACCATGGCAGCCTCCTGAGCGCCCTGTGCCCCCAGACCTGCCCTCCGTGGGGCTGTCCTGGAGCGCTCACGGATGTGACCAGGGGCACTGACTGCTGATGGCACCTGTGCTTCCCTGTCCCGCTTCCACGGGGGCCTGTGGCTGGTCCCGTAAACGCCCTGACCCACAGTGAGAATCTGTTCTAAGACTGATGGGGGCACAAGCGTCTGGAAGGAGACACAAATTGTAAGAATTGCAATCATTTGAAAATAGCTATGGCCTAACATGTATTCCTGAAACAAATATGCAAGAAAATATTTACAAAACAAAATAAGAAAGGATGTCAAAACGGAAAAGAAATTACAGAAGTCAGGCCCGAGACACAGGCCTCTGTGAGGGGAGTTCAGGTAGGGAGAGCCCACCAGGGGTTGGATTTGCCCAGATGCTGCTGCCGGAGACCGCCAGCAGGGGGCAGGCCCCTGGGTTCCACCAGGTTTTAAAGGCTCATTGTAAAATACAAAAAATAGTAAAGGAGAAAACAGGAATAACCTGTTATCCCACTACCCAGAAATAACCACTCTTACTTCCTCCAAGTCTTTAATACTTTAATACTCCAGTATATACTGGAGATGATGCCATATGCACAGCGTTCCCGTAACTTTATGCGGGAAACATACCCCAACACCCTACAAAACTTTGTGAACTTTTATTGTAATCACTATCTAATACTTTGCGGTGTTGTCGGCCATATTTATTCTCTGATATTGTCATCTTTGTTCTGTTAAGACAGGAAGCCATCAGACTCGACAGCAGGCAGAGGCAGGGGCATCAGAACTGAAAAAAGGCTCAGGTCTGATCCCAGGTCAGGGCTGCTTGGGGCTGAGAGATGCGGGGCTGGGGGACAGCGGGCCCATGGGACGGAGGGACTGGGGGACGGAGGGGCCAGTGGACAGTGGGGCCTGAGTGTTGGCTGTGCTCTTTTGGAGGTGCCGAGTAGTGTGAAAAGAAAGGAAAGGTAGGAAGACAATTTAAGAGGATAGGTTTTCTCAAAGGGTGAGACGTAGTGTGTGTCAGACTCAGATAAGGCCGAATGAAGGAAGAAAGTTGAAGCTGTGAGAGCTGAAGGCTTGTTGGTGGGGCCAGGAAACGGGGGTAGAAAGCCTGAAAGCTTCAGGGGCCTGGACACCAGGACGCAGAGGTACGTGTGAGAAGGAAGACAGGATGATAAGGAGAAAGATTCAGGTGTGACCCACATGCAAGTCTCATGTAACATGAGTACCTGGCAGGCGTGAGGTTGGTGGGACACGTGTTAATGTTAACTTCTGCTTGTTTTTATAGGCTTTTTAAAACTGCTTTCCTGAGCCAGCGAGGGTGTGGAGGGCGGCAAGACCCAGTTACAGGTTGATGTGGTTTTCATTGAGAAGGAACAAGGTGCAAGTGAGGGCTTAGCTGTGGCAGGAAGGATTTGCTCATTGCGCGTGATGGAGGCCTGTCCTAGGGCATCTCCAGAGTGTTAATTCCCTTGGCCTTCCCTGAGAAAGGTATGTGACTTCATAACACAGATGAGGCACTCCCGAGAAGAACACCGGGGAGGAGGCATGTCATCAGCCACCTAGGTTCTGCTCCTGTGCCTTTTCTGGCCTGAATACACCAAGCTATGTGTCAGTGCAGGCATTTCTGCCCACCTCCTGGTGCGTGCTAATCTCGTCCTCCTGCCTGGTCTCTAAAGCGCCCAGCGTGCTCGAGGGTGAGGGACACGCTGCGGCCCCTGAAGAACATTTGAAAACACAGCAATCGGGGGCGCCTGGGTGGCTGGCTGGGAGCCGGGCCTCCAGGCCCTTTGGGGCCATTTTACTCTGGGCGGGAAGGAGGAAGCCACATGAGGGTGTGAGCAACTAAGTGATGAAATCGGCCCTAACGCTCACCAGGACCATTCAGAATGTTGGGAGGAAGCAAGAACCTGGTGAGGGGACATCACAGTAACTCCCGTGAGATGTAGTGACGTGCACCAGGATAGTGGGCGGCTGGGTGAGGAGGTGTAGGGTCTGTGTCCAAGGGGACAGCAGCACTTACTGGGGGCTTGGATGAGGGATGTGAAAGAAACAGGAAGAGAGTCAACTCTTTGGGCCTGAGCAAACAGGACAGAATCGCCCCTTCCCGGGCCAACAAGCGCAGGGTGGGGCGGGCGGGGGAGGAAGGTCAGGATTTGGGGTTTGGATGCTTGTTGGGTGTGAACTGCCCAGTCGATGTCCAAGCGGGAATCCAGTAGTGAGTTGGACAGGAGACTGGAGTTCGGGCGTGCGGTCTGGGCTGGGGGCAGGCGGGGGTGAGTTTGCATCCCTGACAAGCTGAGGGACGCTGATGCGGATGTTGCCGGTCTGGCCCACGCTGTGAGAGCCCTCGGAACAGGGACACGCAGCAGGAGGCTGGCTGAGGCTCCTCGTCCGTCCTGCCTTCCTCTCCGGCCACGGTCAGCTGCGCAGGTTCGATACGGAGCAGGTGCAAAGTTCAGTGCCCTCCAGATGGGGGTGCATTCTGCCAGGGGAGTGGAGCAAAGGGTTATTCGGCACAATATCTAGTGCATGGTGTGTGCCCCAAACCTGCCTGCCCTCAGCGAAAGGACCCCCACCCCCCATCCCTGGCTCTGCACACAGTGGTTAAGGGCCCTCACACCTAGACCCGGTGCGTGACCTGACCTAGCTTCTTAACATCTCCAAACTCATTCCTTCATGTGCAGAATGAGGCACTAACACACCCACTTCATGGAGTCATTGGAGGAAACTTTACCAAGTCTCCATGAGTGAGGCACTTAGCGCACGTCGGGCACGCGGTAACAGGAAACAGCGGTCCTCAGAGGCCAGCGGAATCCAGGTGAGCTGGTGTAATTTGCCCTTCCAAGCCTCAGGCCCATCAGACCTCTTCCAGATCCCAGTGAGAATGCATTCCTCCTCCCCGTGTCTGCTGTGCACTTTCTAGCACAGATCACATGGGCCGCCTTGTGTTGGGGCCCGCCTTGTGTTGGGGCGTGTCTATGTTCTGGTCGAGCCTGCTCAGCCCCAGCCCTGGGGGGTTTCTCACTCACAAACCTCAGAAGCCCTGTGCCCAGCGCCCGGCCCGTGCTGCACCTTCAATTAGTTATCTGCGGACTTGAAATAGTATACAATCTAACACTCCTGCATCTTAGTTAACTTTTAACGAGTTTTTATGATAAGACTAATAACGCTCCTCCTGGCGAACAATAAGTCAAACAATGCATCTAAAACTCCTCTTCCCCATCCCTTCACTGACCTGAAATAACCACCGTGAACCACAGTTGGGGGCTTTCCGACCGGAGACAGACACAGAGGGATTCTGATGAATTCACAGCGTCCTGTAAATACGCAGCCTGTGCAACTTCCATACTGTTCCAGTGCACCCCGGCCGTTATGTCTTTAGTCCCAGCAGACCTGCTCCGCTCCTTCTCCCGTAGCCGTTCAGATGCTCCACAGTTTGTCCAAGCTGTTCCCACCTATAGACACTTAGGACTCTGCTGCTGAGGTTTTTGAGAATCATTACTATAAACGGGGGCACCGCGAGCACATACCTCTGGGTCCCGTGTGCCACCGGAGGCTCAGCTCCTGGAGGTGGATCAAAGGCTGTGTAACTGTCGCGTGCCGTGTGGCACCAGCAGCGGCAGGTGTGGAGAACAGCTTACCTTCTGGCCAGCGTAAGTAGGTAGGGACTTAGTGCGGGGCACGGGCAGTGTGTGGAATTGTTGCAGTGGCTCAGAGACAGGCTCCGGCTGAACGTCGAGGAATGACTTCGGAGCAGGCCTGGGCCTCGGTGCTGCCCTTCGGGTCAGGCCCATCCTCTCGGCCCGGATGCCGCCCTCTCCCCTTCCAGCCCCAGGGCGAGTTGGCTATCCAGAAGGCTCCGTGGAAAACGGTCGCCATGATGACAGTCGGCCTCCCCGGGCCCCAGCAACTGGCAGAACCCACCTCACATCCAGAGATCTGGCCCTGGGAGCCCAGGAAACATGGCTGGTAACTTCCCTGCTTCTACAGTGTGAAGTCACATACAAAGGAGGTTGGGAAGGGTCTGGAGTGCCACACGCCCACCATACTTGGCATTGCCAAAACACCCCCCAAAATCCACCACAGACCAGAGCCTGATTCCGACACACCATCACCAGAGCTGTGTGTTATCACACCTAAATTTCTGCTCACTTAATACCTTGTTGTTCTAAGTTTGCATTTCTTTAATTATGGATCAGATTGATGACTTTTAGATTTGGCTTATTGACCTTCTAGATTTCTTATCTGTTAGGTATTAACTAGTAACAAACGACCTCAAAACTCAGCGGCTTAAAGCAACAACTGTTAATTATTTTATTTATTTATTTTTTAAACATTTTTATTTTATTTTTTGAGAGACAGAGACAGGCAGAGCGCTAGTTGGGGAGGGACAGAGAGAGAGGGAGACACAGAATCCGAGGCAGGCTCCAGGCTCCGAGCCATCCGCACAGAGCCTGACGCGGGGCCCAAACCCACGAACTGTGAGATCATGACCTGAGCCGAAGTTGGACACTTAACTGACTGAACCACCCAGGCGGCCCTCGTCTTGTTGATTTGTAAGAGTCCCTTTTGTATTAAGTAGCTCTATGCAAAATTCAGATAGTCACAATAAAATTTGGGGTAAATGTTTATAAATGAAAGAAAGTGAAACAACAACCATTGCAGAAATAATGTCTGTATCTCCTTTCAAAAAAAAATAACTTTTCACTAGACTCAGACGCGCACACAGTCTCACTGAGGTGACTGGAGGAGGAGAACACAGCTGGGTTGTGGGGAGAGAAGCTGTCTGGGGACAGCTCCCAGAGTGCTCTAGCCGTCGTCCGTGGGGCCTGCGGTACACATGGGCTTTATTTTCCTCCGTTTTGCTGAAAATCCACAATCGACTAAGATTCAGATGGACATCGAAGGCCTTGGCACAGGAGTGCCTGGGTGTCTCAGTTGGTTAAATGTCCAACTCCTGGTTTCTGCTCAGATCATGATCCCACGGTTCGTGAGTTCGAGCCCCACATCGGGCTTTGTGCTGATAGCTCAGAGCCTGCTTGAAATTTTCTCCCTCTCTCTGCCCCTCCCCTGCTCTCTGTCTCTGTCTCTGTCTCTCTCTCTCTAAACATTAAAAAAAAATAGCACAAATTCCAGCCTGGGGGCTGCACCAACCCCTGGGTTCAGAGCGCCGGGTCCCACCCTCCGGCTAATGCAGGCCTAGCTGACGAAAATCACTCAGCAAGTAGAGAAAAACACTCCAAAAGCAAAGAAAGATGGGTATCTGCACGTATTTGTGTGGATACTGTATTTTCTCCACCCCCCACATCCCTGACCTCACGCGCGCGCGCACACACACACACACACACACACACAAATGGAAATGATCAGTAAAAATATTTTCACTGCTCCTTCCGCAGTGCTCTGTTCACACCTCCTTTGTTGCCCACACTAGTTAGGATGTAAATTCTCCAAACTAAGCTAAGCAAAGCCCCAAATGACAGCGGCACAAACACAAGCTTATTTCTTGCCTGGGTAGAGCCTCGGCAAAGCCAACTGCGGTGAGTTAGGTTGGTGAGGGACGTCGGATTCACAGTGTCGGGGACCCAGATGCGCCCTTCTGGTGGTTCTGCCATCCTGAGCATGTGGCCCTCGAGTGGGGTCCAGGTCAGCTCACCAGCCTGTGAAGGGGACAAGGACAGAGGGAGGTCACACCCCTTGTTTAAGGTGACAGATGTGTCCTTCCCATTGGCCACCACTCAGCCACGTGAGCGCCAGGACAGAAGTTGGCAGTCCGTTGGGGTCCCGGCCATATTCCCCCAGCTCATGGCATTTCGCACTATTCTTTCTCATAAATTGCAATATTCCTGCAAGACTGTGAAACCCACAAGGCCGACGCCCAAGTCTGTTTCCTGCTCGCCCTAACACGGGCCCTCTGCTCAGGTGTGTTGAGTGAGCGAATGTAGAGGTGAGGAGCTCTGGACAACAAATCTGTCCCCGCTCTCACGATGTAAAATCTGAAAGAAGAGCAGCCTTGTTCGATCCCCATTTGGCGAGGGCCGCACAGGAGCCGCAGGGGGACGGGCCATGGGAGGCCGCTTCATGGATACCGGTGGCGTTCGGGCCAGGACTGGAAGGTGGGATTCGTGTTGGTTTGTGGAGATGCCAGGAAAAAGCTTTCTGAGCAGAGTCCATAGCAAGGGCGTAATAGAACGAGATTCGGGCTGCCAGGTAAACGCAGGTAAGTCTGAATTTCAGATAAACGAGCTATTTTTCAGTGTAAGTACATCCCAAATAT
The DNA here is from genome assembly GCF_023721935.1 of Panthera uncia. Classification (NCBI taxonomy): domain Eukaryota; kingdom Metazoa; phylum Chordata; class Mammalia; order Carnivora; family Felidae; genus Panthera; species Panthera uncia. The sequence goes on along the minus strand of NC_064809.1, from coordinate 5,017,680 downwards.
CGCACGAAACATACATCTACTAGAGATGTTATTTGTCGTGGATCTGAAATTCAAATGTAACTGGGCATCCAGGGGCGCCTGGGTGGCTCAGTCGGTGAAGCATCCGACTTCAACTCAGGTCACGATTTCTCAGTTCGTGGGGTCGAGCCCCGCGTCAGGCTCTGTGCCGACACCTCGGAGCCCGGAGCCTGCTTCGGATGCTGCGCCTCCCTCTCTCTCTCTGCCCCTCCCCTGCTCACACTCTGTCTCCCCCTCTCAAAAATAAATGAACATTAAAAAACATTAAAGGCAAATTTAATTGGGCATCTGTATTTTCATTTGCTAGGTCTGGCAACCCTAAATGAAATGCTAATTCACGTACCAACTTGGCCTCGGCAAAAGCCACGTGCCCTTTAACTTGCTTTGTTGAACTTTGATTGGTTGGCTGAACACAGAAAACGATCGAAGTGAGCTGATTTCGGAGCCCAATAGTCCACCCGTGGCTGAAACAACCAACCTCGAAATCTCAGAGGCTTCACATTTCTCATTTATGGGACGTCTGACGTGGATGTCCACGGCAGGTGGCTCCCCTGGGCGGTTGTCCGTCCACCAGGCAGTGGTGCCACCTCCCGGAGCCCTTCGTTTGTGGTCTCACCAACCGGGAGGGGGCGGCATGACAAGTCCATGGCTCTTCCGTGGGCAGGCTTGCTAGTGGCCCACATGGACACTGGCCAACCCAGACAGCGGGCTCCACCCGGACACGAGGGGGGCCGGGGCACATCCTCTTCCTGTGTGCCCAAGCTCGCTGCCAAGCCAAGCACGAATGGGAGCACGAGAGAGCCCACCCCAGCCCTGCCTTCCTCTATCCGGGAGACCCCACACCCAGTTCCTCAATTCTGCCGTTTGGAAAAGGCCACGGCACCTACCCTGCGGCTCTGCCATGCAGGCACGACACTGGCACCCAGAAGGGGCTGAAGGAAGCGCCGGTGCCACTGCTTTGTCTGCAGCTTGTTGGAAGTACCTCCGTGGCTTGCGGCGTGGCGCCGATCTCCCAGCACAGAACGGTAGTATTGAAGTTTCTCACCTCTCCGATTTTTGACTCTAAGAAACCATCCAGTCCAGTCGAGGCTCAGCCGGGTCGAATCACTTGGCTGAGCTCACTCACACACCCCAGGGGCGCCCAGCCCCCTGAGTAACCAGGCTGAAGCGTTCACTGGTGCCCACATGTGCCACCCAGACACTGCCACGTGGACGGGGTCAGGCTACATTTCGTACTTGTTTCCAGAGAGCCCGGTGAGCGGACTGCATCCCCAGGCGCCCGCTCTAGACATTCACGCTGCCTGTGTATAATCTGGCAGAAGAGCCTGGGAAATGCGCTGACTTTTCCTCCCTGGCCACAGCACGGTGCCCAACTTCCTGGTGTGGCTGAATTCCCCCTCCACAGGCCTCACTCATTTTTTCCAGCATGTACGGCACACCCAGTGGTAACAGCTTACACGCTTGGACCGTTCAGATGTCCGTCCCCAGCGAAAGTGGGTTGCTGATGACAGCAGACCATTAAACGGCTCGACCACAAGTTCCCCCCCACCCTGCCTTGCTTTTTGGTTTTGAACTCGCTTTCATTTTGCCATATCAAAGGATCCTACTCAGGACGCTGGGCCCCCAGTGACCCAGCATCAGGGCCTGAGATCACGTAAGGGAGTCTCCTGTGGGCAGCACCTGTGTTGCACGGGGTGATTTACCTTTGCTGTATTTTTCCAAGCGACAGCTCGGAACTGAGGAGCCACCGACCGACGTGAACTCCTCAGACATCCCGGCTCTGTGACCTGTGGCGACAGCCACGGCTGGTTCACTGCGGTGGCCGTGCGCATCCGCCAGCGTCCCAGAACCAGACAGGGGCCAAAATAAAACTTTCTCCCGGGTCGCAGGGATACACAATAACTTCCCCTTTTCTCTCAACCAGAGATGAGGCGGTGTGCCTTGTAGGCAAATCACACGTCCTTCAAAATGGTCAAGCCACAAGACGTCTCAAAACGAGTTCTCCCTTACAAGTTATTTTCAGCACATAACAAGACACCCTGCTGTAGTTGGGACATTTTCACGGGGCAAATTACAATACAGATTGTCCCCCCTGGCAGATTGGCAAGTAATATGTTCAAGGCTGTGTTATCAATGAAATCCCTAGTTCTACAGAGTGGCTCAAAAAATACCTTTGGCCAAAGTAAGATGAGGTTTACGATTTAGAGTGTATTTAGAGCAAATATTTGAAAGGAAGTATTCGAGAGGAAAAGCACCATCGCATTATTTGCTCTGTCTTCCAAGATGGAGGAGCAGGGACCCCGAAGTGAGTGGTGCCCTTTGGGTTGACCCACGGGGATGAGACCGGGTCGGTGGGAGCTCATGAGTCAACTCCCAGGCCTCAAAACTGAAGGATTCCTAGAACAACTGAAGACTCACTATAGTTGGCTATTTTTTTTTTTTCAAACATACGAGAGCTGACAGAGCAGTCGGGTGGCTCAGTCGGTTAAGCGTCAGACTCTTGATCTCGGCTCAGGTCATGATCTCCCGGTTCGTGAGTTCGAGTCCCACATCAGGCTCCATGCTGTCAGTTCAGAGCCTGCTTGGCATTCTCTCTGTCCCTGCCTCTGTCTCTCTCTCTCTTTTTCTCTCTCTCAGAATAAATCAATAAACTTAAAAAAAAAATTTTTTAAACATATGAGAGCTGTTCCCATGATAGCTTTTTTTTTCTAATTTTCATTTTACGTAGGCTCCATGCCCACCATGGGGCTTGAAGTCACCACCCCAAGATCAAGAGTCGCACACTCCACCGACAGCCAGCCAGGCGTCCCCACGTGGTGACTGTCAATAAAGACCACCAACCAAATCGAGCCCCTCTCCCACTTTTCTTCCTGACGACCTGATACAGCCAGACAATACACAGCTTCCCTCCCAATAAACAGGGAAGACAGAAGGCAGAGAAGGCAGGTTACGGGAAGGAAATCATTATGCCATTGGAAACAGCTGGGTGATTTCACATTTTCACCCAGGGAGGAAGGAGGAGCCGTTTGACAGAAGAGCTGCTCTTTCCATCAAGAGAAAAAGCTAAAAAGATGACTGGTTTGTAATCCGGTGTGCGCAAGCCTCGACTTGAACCCAAGTTCCAAATATTAGATTTTTTTTAAATGAAATTATTTTTTAAAAAAAAACCCCAAAGGATAGCTAAAAGGATGATTCACACTTTTTTAAATTGCTAACCCCAAAATTAATATATGATCAAGTAGAGGAAAACATAAAAAGGAAGAAATGCCTAAAACTAGGTCTGAAATGTTTATTAAGACAGAAATATATACATGTAAATAACATAAGCAAATACATGCAAATGATACATGCAAATAATATGAAAACATGAACACAGAAAGTGAAAGTTCCCTATTAGCCTTCTTCCCAGAAACAACCTAAGTTAATGGCTTAGTGGACAACTTTCTAGATTTTTTTTAGGTATGCAATTAAATACACATGGGCAGAGAATACCACAAGAAAATGTGATTGTACGTTAACACTTTATTTTTGGAATTCATCTTGTTTTCTCTCATTACAGTATCTTGGACATCCTTCCACGTTAGTACTTTACAGAGATGCTTTATCCTTTTTAACTGCTACGTAGGATTCCACCGAGCAGGTAGAATTGCAGGAGACCATCTGAACCCACGTTTTCTTGAACAACATTACAATCATCCTGAAAGGCAGTTCTGGAGGATTCGATACGATCCTGCTCTCGTTACCACTGCTTTCACTTTTTCAAGGATTTCCCTGCCCGTGCCCATCTGCACACACGTTTTGATCATTGTTCATTTAACCAAGAACTTTTCTCAGAACCCCTCCTGCTAAGGCCTAGGTCCTGTCATGTCCTAGCAAATGGAGGTGGCTGGTTTTGTAAGGGAATGACAAGAAAGCAACATGGCAAAATGGCATTTTTGAGACTCACCACTTGCTTGATAAGCTACAGTTAAATGTGAACTTTGTACAAATCGTACCTATCTTCCCCCCCAAACCAAAAGCCTCTCACTTTTGTCAGATGCTTTTCTCAAGGGTAGAAGCCTTTACCCCCCTCCTGGGTCTGATTCGGTTCATGTTGGTTTGGAATAACGTTGAGCTAACTGGTAATTCTACCTCACTGTGCTCTCAATGTCTTCGGGGCCAGGCAGGAAGCAGACTGTTTTTCCCTGCGGATGCTCCGGGCCACTGCCCCCCTGCAAGATAACGTCAGATTTAGACGCTACAGACACATCCCTCCTCTTTTGACACTAAAAATAATGATAGAACAGGGGACCTGGGTTATTATGAGAACAAGGTTGAAATGTTAAGTTCCTTGTAGATAATAAACACTTTATTCTTTTGTGAGAAAATGTGTGCCTTATGTTAAGAAATTAAATGGTTTGTGTATTTAGAAACCTCAAAAGTGGATATTAAATACTATTTTAGTATTTATTAAAACCTTATGAGGCATTTAAGAAATACTTCTTTCAGGGGCACCTGGGTGGCTCAGTCAGTTGAGCGTCTGACTTCAGCTCAGGTCATGATCTTGTGGTTCATGAGTTCGAGCCCCGTGTCGGACTCTGTGCTGACAGCTCAGAGCCTGGAGCCTGTTTCAGAGTCTGTGTCCCCCTCTCTCTCTGCCCCACCCCTGTTTGTTCTCTGTCTCTCTCTGTCTTTCAAAAATGAATAAACGTTAAAAAAAATTTTTTTTAAGAAATACTTCTTTTTTTAAAAATGTTTATTTTTGAGAGAGAGAAAGAGAGCAGGGGAGGGGCGGAGAAAGAGGGAGAGAGAGATCCCAAGCAGACTCCACACCGACAGCAGAGAACCAGATGAAAGACTCAAACTCACAACTGTGAGATCATAACCTGAGCTGAGATCAAGAGTCAGATGCTTAACGGACTGAGCCACCCAGGCACCCTGAGGCATTTAAGAATCTATATAGGATTGTTAAAAATTGAAGCAATTAATATGAATAAAGAGGAATTGTGGACAGGGGCACAGTGCCTTCTGGAAACTTCAGGGAGAAAAGACAACTGTATAATTCACATGCCATACTGTTTGACCTGTTAAAGTGCACAGTTCAGTGGCTTTTATAATATACATGGATGGGGTCACTTGGGGGGCTCAGTTGGTTAAGCGTCCGACTTCAGCTCAGGTCACGATCTCGCTGTCTGTGGGTTCAAGCCCCGAGTCAGGCTCTATGCTGACAGCTCGGAGCCTGGAGCCTGCTTCCGATTCTGTGTCTCCCTCTCTCTCTGCTCCTCCCCTGCTTGTGCTCTGTCTCTCTCTCTTAAAAATGAATAAACGTTAAAAAAAAAAAAAAAGAAATTTAGAATATAACCGGAAACGCTCAGCCACCAGCACAGTTGTTTTGGGAACCTCTTCATTACTGAAAAGGAAATCCCACACCTTCTGGCCGCCACGCCCCCTCGTCCCCTCTCCCACAACAGCCCCTGTGGAATCCTATACCAGGAATCCCCGTAACCTGTGGCCTTCGGGCTTCTTTCATTTGTCACGATTTTTTCAAGGTTCACCCATCGCAGCACGTGTCAGAATTTCGTTCCTTTTTGTGGCCAAATCACACTCCATCGTACGCAGAGACCACAGTTCGTTTTTTCAAGCGTCAGCCGACGGACCTCTGGGTTTTCACCTTGGGAGTGGAGTTTCTGGGACTTAGGACAGCCCTGGGTACAAGTAAGTCGAATGTCGAAGTTTGTTTGAGGAGCTGTCAGAGTGTCTCCTAAAATGGGGGTCCCACCAGCGGTGCGTGTGGTTCCGATCTCCCCACGTCTTTGCCAACCCTTGGTACGGCCTGTCCGCAATTCCGGCCACCCCAGCAGGTGTGAAGGGACCTCTCACGGCTTTGGTTTGCAAGTTTCCCTGACGACTACCGATGTGGAGCGTCTTCTCACGTGCTTGTTGGCCATTTGTACGTCCTGCTTGGAGAAATGTCTATTCAAGTCCCCAGCCCATCTTCCAATTGGCTCGTCCTTTTGTACTGAATTGTAAACCTGGAAACTTCTATTACTTCCTTCCTTCCTCCCTCCTTCCCTCTCTTTCTTTTCGTCCCCCTCTCCACCACAAAAAGAGCACTGACATGTAGCCCCTGAGCTCAATATGTCAGGGTCTAGTGGAGGAAACCACACAAAAGGGGCAGCTCAGGGGTGTGGGGTGGAGTCTGGGAGATTCACAGGACACAGAACGTTCCAGCTCGCCCATGACCTCGGCTGAGTCCTGCTCTTGATTCGGTTCTCCGGTGTAGAAGTTAAGGAGATGGTGAAGGAGGTAATTTCTGTGCCCCTGTGCTCACTCAGAATCACCTGAATGTTGATGCCAAGTGTGAATGCCACGGCTGAATTGGTATTAAGTGACGCTTTTCAGTAGCGGCTCTGGTAAACGTAGTCTAGGCAGTCAGGTGTAGCAGTTTGGGGGTTATAGAAAGACATCCCCCCAAAAAAAATATATATCCAAATACCACCTATCTACAAACATACGAGAACTACCATGAAAACCGGTTATTTTTAGTCTGCTGAGATATTCTGCCACTTAGGAGGGATTATGTCTCCAATAACCAGTCTATTGGCAGGGGTTAGTTTATAGAACCTGAAATTGAGAGTTTGAATCCTATCCCACCGCTGACTAGCTGTTTACCTTGGCCAAGTCCCGGTCTTCTTGGGGCCCATCTCCTTACCTGTACAACGGACTGAGTAATAGCTGCTTGATGTGGTGACTACAAGAATTAAATGAACCAGCACGTGACAGACACCCAGCGAGCGCCCGGACAACACAGAGCCTCAAAATAGCTTGAGTTTGCGTGGGAGGACCTTGTGGGTTTTTTTGTTAACGTTTATTTATTTTTGAGACAGAGAGAGACAGAGCATGAACGGGGGAGGGTTAGAGAGAGAGGGAGACAGAATCTGAAACAGGCTCCTGGCTCTGAGCCGTCAGCACAGAGCCCGACGCGGGGCTCGAACTCACGGACCATGAGATCGTGACCTGAGCCGAAGTCGGACGCTTAACCGACCGAGCCACCCAGGAGCCCCTGCGTGGGAGGACTTTGAACGAATGGAGCACCAAGCAGGTGGGATGGTGTTAGAGAAGCCGGGAGTGGTCTGGTGCACGTAAAAGGAGAGGTCTGGGTGGGGCATCACAAGAGGGGGTCCCCAAACCCAGGGAGGAAATCCCAGAAATAAAGGGGGGGCGAGGGGCTCTGAGGACAGTGGCTGAATCAGGGCTGCGTTATGTCCCACGAAGGCGGCCGCAGTGGAGCAAAACCTTCCAGGGAATGCGTGCCAGTAATTCCGGGATCTGCACATTCCATTAGGTTCTGTCGGATTCTCTGTCAGTCACCAGGGATTTCCAGGGAAGCTTGGGACAAGGCCCATGTAGGGGCCTGGACACTCGGTAAACCTAAACGTGAGGCCCGGAGTGACCAGTGGCCCCGTGCCCGTGTCCCCACTCTGCGGGCGCAGACCTGAGGGGACACTGTTGCCCACAGCCTCTCGGGCCCACAAGGAGGTGTTCTGTGAAATGGAAAGAGAGCTCCCTGCCTTGCAGGCCAGCAATTCACCCCCAAAGGAAAATGTGCTTTGTGACCGCTCCGTCCACACCACAAGGACAGCATTGTTGCTGGCCTCCGGGGACGCTGTGCGGGCCGCCCTGATCAGGCAGGGAACATGCAGTCCTTTGATAATCGCCCTTTGTCCCGGCCTCCGAATGAGAGTAACAAACACTAAGAGCAGCTGTAGCAAACAGAGCCGAGACTCCAGGTCTGATCCTGAAATGAAGACCCAACTTTACAGTGAGATACACCGGCCTCCTTGTAAAGTAAGAGGAGACAGGAACTTTGGGCCCCTGTGTGCAGCTGTGCTTATGGAGGAAACCGATCCCTGGAGAAAGTCTGTCCCCCCGGCAAGGCTGTCCTGACTCTTCCATGCCCTTGGTCACCCCTCCTCCTCCGGACAGCCTCGGCACACGCTTTACGGAGCTTACGTACAACTTCACAGGGCTTTTTGTTTTGTTTTTTCCGGGAGACGTTCACATCACAAAATTAACCATTTTAAAGTGAACAATTCCAGGGCGCCTGGGTGGCTCAGTCAGTTAAGCATCTGAGTTCAGCTCAGGTCATGATCTCATGGTTCGTGAGTTCGATCCCCGAGTCGGGCTCTGTGCTGACAGCTCAGATTCTGGAGCCTGCTTCAGAAGCTGTGTCTCCCTCTCTCTCTGCCCCTCCCCCGCTCATGCTCTGTCTCTCTGTCTCTCAAAAATAAATAAACATAAAAAATATTTAAAAATTATGGGAATGCAAGCTGGTACAGCCACTCTGGAAAAAAGTGTGGAGGTTCCTCAAAAAATTAAAAATAGAACTACCCTACAACCCAGCAATTGCACTACTAGGCATTTATCCAAGGGATACGGGTGTGCTGTTTCGAAGGGACACATGCACCCCCATGTTTATAGCAGCACTATTGACAACAGCCAAAGTATGGAAAGAGCCCAAATGTCTATCGATGGATGAATGGATAAAGAAGATGTGGTATATTTATTCAATGGAGTATTACTGGGCAACCAAAAAGAATGAAATCTTGCCATTTGCAACTACACGGATGGAAATGGAGGGTATTATGCTAAGTCAGTCAGAGAAAGACAAAAATCATATGACTTCACTCCTATGAGGACTTTAAGAGACAAAACAGATGAACATAAGGGAAGGGAAACAAAAATAATATAAAAACAGGGAGGGGGACAAAACAGAAGAGACTTGTAAATATGGAGAACAAACTGAGGGTTACTGGAGGGGTTGTGGGAGGGGGGCTGGGCTGAATGGGTAGGGGGCACTAAGGAATCTACTCCTGAAATCACTGTTGCACTATATGCTAACTAATTTGGATGTAAATTTAAAAAAATAAAACAAGTTAAAAAAAAAGAGACTCATAAATATGGAGAATAAACAGAGGGTTACTGGAAAGGGTGTGGGAGGGGGGATGGGCTAAATGGGTAAGGGGCATTAAAGAATCTACTCCTGAAATCATTGTTGCAGTATATGCTAACTAATTTGGATGTAAATTAATAATAAGAAGAAGATAAAATAAAATAATATTTAAAAATTAAAAATAAAAATAATAAAGCGAACAATTCCATGGCATTTAGTGCATTCACGTTATTGTACAGCCACCACGTCTCTCTAGTTGCCAAACCCGTTCGTCGTCCCAGAATAAAACCCCCGGGAGCACTTGCTCCCTCTCTCCTCTCCCAGCAGCCCCTGGCGGCCACTCATCTGCTTTCTGTCCCCGTGGATTTACGTGTTCTTGATGTTTCGTATAAGTGAAACCACCACACAATTTGTGACCTTTGACGTATGACGTCTTTTGCTTAGTGTAAGGTTCCAGAGCACATATCGGAACTTCCTTCCTTCCGTGCCGCATATTTCATGGTGTGTACGCACCACACTTCGTGTATCCATTCATCTATTGATGGACATTTGGGTTGTTTCCAGTTGGCTATGGGGGGTAATGCTGCTCTAAACATCGCTGTACAAATATCTGTTTGAGTCCCTGCCTGCAATGCTGGGTTATATATCCAGGAGCGGAGTTGCTGGGTCATAGGGTAATTCTGTTTCGCTTTTTTGAGGAACGGTCCAGCTGTTCTCCACAGTGGCCACACCGTGTTACATTCCTACAGGCGATGTACACGTGTTCCAACTTCTCCACATCCTCACTAACGCTTGGTTTTGGTTGGTTTTTGTTCGTTTGTTTGTTGTTAACATGATAGCCATCCTAGTGGGTGTGAAGTGGCATCTCCTGATTCTACCTTGCATTCCCTCATGACTAATGATGTTGAGCATCTTTTCATGGGCTTGTTGGCCATTTGCATATCTCCGGAGGAGTGTCTGTTCATGTTGTTTGCCCATTTTTTGACTGAGTTTAACTCTTTTTGCTATCGAGCTGTAAGCATTCTTCACACATCCTGGATGAGTTCATCTGTTTTGTTTTGTTTTTAAGATTTTATTTTTAAGCCATCCCTATACCCAACGTGGGGCTCGAACTCACAATCTCAAGAGTTGCACGCTCTGCTGATTAAGCCGGCTAAGTGCCCCGAGTTTCATCTGTTTTTATTATTGCTCTTAACACACTCCTGTCCCTTACGTGTTTGCCCCCTGTACTGGACGGAGGGATCCTTAAGAGGAGGGCCTGTGCCTTCAAATACAAAAACAAAACACCTCTAGTCCCTGGGCCTAGAACAGTGCCTGGCCCAGAGCGACTTTATTAGCGTGCGCTACATGATTTGCGGAATGAACTAGTCATTAGGTGGTCCTATGACACAAACATGACTCATCCTTAGTGTTCAGTTTATCCTCTTCTGTGTCCCCCAGAGACGGGGCACTTGGGCTTTTCCACCATAGTGGAAAGGCAGCTCGATGTAGAGTACAGTGGCTCAAAGCTGTGCTGGGCGCAGGTGTTTGCCTGATCAGCATCCCTTCCCTTTTTTCAGGCAACAGAAACTCTCCTTCCAGTAGGAACTGACTCCATGTGGTCCAGGTAGGGCCACTGCCCACCTAAGGACAGTCACAAGCCAGGCCTGGGTAATCAGAGGACCCCACCCCTTTTTGCCTGATGTGTTTACTGATAGGCAGGCTAGGAATCCAAAGCCCTGTCCAGGTTACCACAGAAGAAGCTCTTTCCTCTGGGGTGACTGGCCTGGTCATGAACTGTGGGGGCCATGAAGCTTGTCCAGTATCTGGAGAAAAGGACAGATTTCTCCCTCCCTTCCCCCGACCCCAGCCAGTGACATTATTTCAGCCTCTGGATCAGCCATGCTGAAAGCCGACACTTTTAAATTATGTGACACAAAACATTCTCTTCTTTGTTTTTTTTTTTTATTTTTAAAAATGCTTTATTTTTGAGAGAGAGACAGAGTGTGGGCAGGAGAGGGACAGAGAGAGAGGAAGACACAGAATCTGAAGCAGGCTCCTGGCTCTGAGCTGTCAGCACAGAGCCCGACACGGGGCTCAAACCCATGAACCATGAGATCATGACCTGAGCCAAAATCGGACATCTAACCACTGAGCCACCCAGGCGCCCCTCTCTTCCTTGTTTAGGATCGTTTGAGTTCGGTTTCTATCATTTGCCACAGAAAAGCCAAAAGAGCCCAGATTTGAGTGTCAAATAGAACTTTGTTTGAATCCCAGCTTTGCTGTTTACTGATGAGGTAGGTACTCGGTGGTAAGGCTTTAACCTCTCAAGCCTCCAGTCTCTTTGTTTCTAACGTGGGGGTGATGGTAAAGCCCACCTCATGGGACTGTCATGGAGAGACCGGGTCCCTGCACGGTGGGCCTTGCGGAAAGCAGTCTGGCCGCTGTCAGCACGGATGCGCCCAGCAACTCCTGCCATGCGTCCGGACGCCCTGCCCTCCTCCTGTGTGATGTGCATCTCATTTTCCATTGCTTGCTCAGCGCCCGTCTTTCATGCTGGACTGGACCCCAGGAGGCAGGGGCCTCAGCTGCCGTGTGCACCGCTCTACCGCGTTCCCACTGCAGCCGCTCAATATTTCCAGAACAATAGGCTTTCCCACTAATTGACGAAATGACCTTAGCAAATTGCTCGCTTGCGCTGAAGGCAAATCTCTAGCGGCCCTGTCTGTCCAGAAGGCGGTCACACTAGATAACAGAGGATCTAAAATCCAGTTAGTCTGTGTGATGTGCATCAACTCGACTGGGCTTAGGGGCCCCCAGATACTGATCCAACATTATTCCCGGGGGTATGTGCAGGTGGATCTGGACGAGAAGAACATCTAAATCGATGGCCCTCCCCAGTGCATCGTCCCGTCCACTGAGGGCCTGAGTAGAAGAACAAGGCAGAGGGATGAATTTGCTCCCTGCTTGAGCTGGGTATCTATCTCCTCTGCTCTCGGACATCTGTGCCCCTGCTTCCTGGGCCTCAGACCCAGACCAAATGACACCCCTGCCTTTGCTGGCCTCCAACCTGCAGAAGACAGGTCATGGGGCTTCTCATGGGGCCGCCATAACTGTGTGAGCCACTTCCTGTAATAAATCTTCTCTTCTTTGTATCTCTAGATATCCTGTTCATTCTGTTCTGTGGAGAATCCTGACAAATAGAATCTGTTTCCTTCCCATATCTCACATTCTTCTTCTTTTTTTTAATGTTTATTTATTTTTGAAAGAGAGGCAGAGCATGAGCGGGGGAGGGGCAGAGAGAGAAGGAGACACAGAATCCGAAGCAGGGTTCAGGCTCTGAGCTGTCAGTACAGATCCCGACGTGGGGCTCGAACCCATGAACCGCGAGATCATGACCTGAGCCGAGGTCAGATGCTCAACCGACTGAGTACCCCAGGCGCCCCCTCACATCATGTTCTATGGCAATTTACCAGTTACCTGTCCTGCACATACATGCTTGTCCCAAATCCCTCCTGAGAGAAATGGTCAGTCTCCTATGAGGTGTGAATAATTCCTAAGTTCACTCCCTTTCCTGGGAGTCTCCTGTGGTTGCCCTCACTCACCTACCTGGAGGAGGTCCCCGTCTTCCTGGGGAATCCTTCATCCTTTGAAGTTCGTTCATCCATTCATCTGCCACCCACACACGATTGCTTAGTGCCCAGGGTGGACCAGGCCCGGGGGGGGGGGGGCAGGTGTGAGGGGTGTCAGGGACCTGAGAGCAGAGCCCAGCCCTCCCCACTTACAGATCCCAAACCCGAAGATTCTTACACTGTTCTGGTCTTCACACAGAGAGAGCTGCTCCTAGAATGAAGGCAGGTCCCCTCTGGCTTCCAGATGCTGTGGAAAGTGCACACCCAGCTGAAGCCTGTGTAATCTGTTTGTGAGAAGGCCTGATGGCTATCAGAATGTGACTGCTCTGGGAGAGGTTTCGCCTGGCCCGCTGCCACCGGTCACATCCACGCTAAATAAAAGGACAAGAAGGACAGCAGACTAGTGGGTGGGGACCGGGTCCATTTGGACTCTTCCTTTTATCTGATGTCTTCTGCACAAAAGCCCAGGAAATGACTTTAGGTCCCTCCTCTCTCTGAAACCTCAACCCGCACCCCCCCCCCCCCCCCCCCCTCTGCACTTTCATGGTGAAACGTAGCCATTTCTTCCTGGCTCCATACTGCTTCCCCGCTGAGCACCTAAGGGACGCAGCACCTTTGGGTGGAGACTCCAAACTGGCCAGAGGGGGAATCTGACTGCCTTCCTGGGTCAGGTCCGGGCCCATCCAGGTGCAGTCAGTCCTCAAGAGGGTACAAGGGCAGTGGGAGGGCAGGGGAGCTGTGCACCGGGGAGGGCAGGGGGCGTGCTGAGTCCTGAAGGTGTCTACTCTTTCAGCTGAACTTGTGGGGTTCTGCCCTGGCCTCTGTGGGACACGGGAGTGGCATCAGACAGAGCTGGGCACCTCTATCTACTTTGTTAGGGGTTAGGGTTTTTTTAAGTTGCTTTGATTCTCTTAATGTTATATTTTTCTTATTTAAAAAACTTTTTTTTAATGTTTATTTATTTTTGAGAGAGAGGGAGAGACAGAGTCCAAGCAGGGGAGGAGTGGAGAGAGAGACCGAAGCAGGGTCCAGGCTCTGAGCTATCAGCACAGAGCCCGACGTGGGGCTCGAACTCACTACTCGTGAGATCATGACCCGAGCCGAAGTCGGACACCTAACTGAGTGAGCCACCAAGCACCCCTACATTTTTCTTATTAACCTCAAAACTTGCTCTACTGGAGGATTAGCGCTGTCCTGGAGGTCTAGAAAGAGTTGAAAAGTTTATCTAAGTGGGGATTAGCAAAATCCTTGCTGGGCAACTCCACCCCCTTCCTTTCCAATTCAAGCAGGATGAGGGGGGCCGATGTACAGAGGCGGGCCCTGCAAGGAATACAGCTTACACCTCAAGGCACTTTAAACCACATCAAGAAACAAACGGTCAACAATATCATGGAGCGAGGGGGTTCCTTGGGCCACCAAAGTCACAGCCGGCCATAGCTACGTCAGGCTGCTGGTCCAGCCCCTGGACACAGAGGGGAGGGGTCAGCTGGTAGAAAGTGACAAGAGGCAGGGAGAGGGTACTCCATGGCCAGCGTTCAGCGGGCCACCTGCTCAGCCCTCTCTTGCTTCATATGTTAGCTGTTATCTGGCTGCACGCTTTGCCCACTCTAAAAAAATTTTTTTGACATTTATTTATTTTTTGAGAGACAGAGCATGAGCTCGGGAGGGGACAGAGAGAGAAGGGGAGTCACAGATTCCAAAACAGGCTCCAGGCTCCAAGCTGTCAATACAGAGCCCGATGCAGGGCTGGAACTCACAAACCACGAGATCATGATCTGAGCTGAAGTCGGACGCTTAACCAACTGAGCCACCTAGGCACCCCATGCTTTGCCCACTCTAAGCAAATGGTTTAAGTGGGGACTTCCAGCTTTTTCCTTTTTTTTTAATGTTAATTATTTATTTGAGAGAAAGAGAGAGAGGGAGAGGCAGAGAAAGAGTGAGAGAACGAATCCCAGGCAGGCTCCATGCTGTCAGCACGCAGCCGGGCGCAGGGCTGGATCCCACAGACTATGAGATCGTGACCTGAGCCAAGATCCAGAGTCGGACGCCTACCCGACTGAGCCACCCAGGGGCCCCACTGCCAGCGGTTTCTAATGTTGGCTCCTCCGTGGTCTGGAGCTGGAGGCCTGGCACACACTAGGCCGATCAGAGTCTTTTCCTGCACCTGCCCTCGGAGGGCAGAGACGTGGCGAAGTCTGGCTTCTCTCTGGTGTGAGGGTTCCTCTGCCTGGGGCCCCTACGAGGCCAGAGGGGAGCCAGAGCCTCTGGTAGAACCCCAGATCCAGTAGGTTCCTGGGTCTCTGGGCGGCTTCTCCATTACTGGCTTGGTTACATGAGCCAGTGAGTCCTCTGCCCCAGACTGGGGCGCAGAGGGGGCTCCGTGGGCTGGTGGCTTCTCCGGGAGTATCTTGGTGCTGGTACCTGTGGAAGGCGGGGTGGGGAAGCAGCACTGGGTGCAAGAGAAGCCGCAGTCCCCTGGAGGTCTGGAAAGCTGGAGCGGTCCTTCTGAGTCACGGTCGGGGCGGGAGAGAGGGCAGGTCGTGGTGCCCCTGGAGGACCGGTCCCTGGATGCAGGCCTGGGAAGGGCACGGCCTTGGGCAAGGTGGCCCTGCAGCTGACACAGCCCTCAAGCTGCAGCCGGTGGGACCCCCAGCATTTTGGGTGGTGGGTCATTCATTCTTGAACGGGAACTAGGCGATGACTCATAACATTCACCTATTTCCCCTTTTCCCTAAGCTACTTTGAATCGCATTTTCTTACAAGAGTCCCGACCTTTCGGAGGGAAGATTGTTCCTTGTGGCTAGAAGAGTCATGTTGTTTCACACCAGCATGCATGGAAAAGCATTAGGGGACCACAAGGACCAGAAACACTCCGAAGAGAGAGGAGAAGAAAGCCACGTTGTGGGAGCTGATGTGATCCCAGCCTGGCCTTGAACGAGGGGGCCCTTACGCAGGGAACCTAACGAGGCCAGAAACTGTTTGGACCATGAAGAAACATTAGATCCTGTGGCCCAACCTTCTCGTTTTTAGGGATGAAGAAAACCAGGACGCAGAGTGAGTAAGATTCCTAATACCTAGGTAGGCGCTGTGTGTTAGTTTCCTAGGGCTGGCTCAACAAACGGCCACAAACTACAAATTTATTCCCTCACAGCTCTTTTTTTTTTTAATGTTTATTTATTTATTTTGAGAGAGAAAGCGCACAGGGGAGGGGCAGAGAGAGAAAGAGAGAGGAGAGAGAGAATCCCAAGCAGACTCCGTGCCGTCAGCGCAGAGCTCGATGTGGGGCTCAAACCCACGAACTGTGAGATCATGACCTGAGCTGAAACCACAAGTCAGACACTTAACTGACTGAGCGGCCCAGGTGCCGCAAATTTATTCTGGAGGGCAGAGGTCTGAAATCCAGGTGTCGATGGTGCCACACTCCCTGCAGAGGCTCTAGGGGAGGGTCCTCCCCTGCCACTTGCAGCTTCTGGGGGCTCCAGCATTCGTTGGCTTGGGGCCCCGGTGGCTGCCTCCATGGTCACGTGGCTCCTCCCCGTGTGTCTGTCCCAGTTGTCCCTCAGTGGTTCTCTTACAAGGACACTGGTCATTGGATATATATCCAAGATGATCCCATCTCAAAATCCTTAACTTGCTTATACCTGCAAAGACCTCTTTGCAAATAAGGTCACATTGACAGGTTCCAGGGGTAAGTAAGGACATGGGGCTTTGGGGGGGCACCATTCAACTGACTACATGTTCGTTGGGGGTAACCCTTTGTCCCGCTGTGAATGCAGTGCTTTGCCAAAGGGGTGCCTGGGTGGCTCAGTCGGTTAAGCATCCAACTCTTGATTTCGGCTCAGGTCATGATCTCACGGTTCATGAGATCGAGCCCTACGTTGGGTTCTGCACTGACAGCGTGGAGCCTGCTTGGGATTCTCTCCCCCCCCCCCCCCCCGTCTCTGCCCCTCCCCCATTTGTGTGATGCACATGCACTCTCTCTCAAAATAAACATTTAAAAAAAGAAAGAGTGAAGTGGATCTATACATGCAGAAAAGAAATAATCCGTAAAATACATTGTTAAGTGAAAAAAGGAGAGGAATAAGCGTGTTGCCATTTGCACTACATGTGTGTTTTGTGTGTGTGTGTGTAATATTTCTGTAAGGATGCACGAGAAAGTGAGATCGGAGGTCTGCATGGAAGGAACACGTGCTGTTTTCCACAGTAAACTCCTAAGTAGCATTTGACTTTTTCTTCTTTTACCGGGTGTGTTATGTTGAAATCAAACATCGAGTAAAACAGATACGTGATATTGGCTTTTCTTATATATTGTCTGTTTAAAGGTGAGATCTGTAGCGTCCGTCTCCTAACGCTCTAGAATTGTGGGCTCTAGGGTCACGAGTCTGCGTCACGGGATTCCTCTCCTGCCCACCAGACCCAGCCACAGACTCCGGGCAGGCCAGCCTCACTCGTCACATGACGGGAGGGAAGGTCCTTGCACACTCAGGTACCCCCCACAGGAGAGGAAGTGCTGAGTGACCCCGGTGTGCAAATAAAGCTGTTGGACCAAGGTGCTAATTCTTGGGCTGTTTCCTAGAAAGGCTCATAGGTGACAGGCGTGCCCCTCAAACCCACATCCCAGGGCACTGCCACTCTACACCTTGAGGATTTTTTTGGGCATCGGAGTCAGCAAAATCCCCGGTGAGGCAACAGAGCCCTGAGCGGCCCGCCAGCGGATAGCGCTGGGACACCAGGGCGGGCCAGGCAGACAAGTTCACGTGCATGGGGAAGAATAGTAGAAAAGCTCTCTTCATAGAGAGGGGACATTCGAAAGTGAATGCCCCTAATCTTATTTACTTATTTTTAATAGAGAGAGAGCACGAGCAGGGGAGGAACAGAGAGAGTGGGAGAGAGAGCATCCCAAGCAGGCTCCGTGCCATCAGCGCAGGGCCCGACGTGGGGCTCGATCTCGCGAACCGCAGGATCGTGACCTGAGCCCAAGAGTCAGATGCTTAACCGACTGAGCCACCCAGGTGCCCCGAGACTGACAACCTTATGACAAAGCTCATGTGAGCGAGGAGATGGCGAGAATAAAGTGGCTACAGCCTAGGTTTGCAGACGGACGCAGACAGGTTTCTGTTTCCACCGAAGACGAGAGGTCCAGTTGTTGCCAGACGTTCACCCAAGCAGCCAGGGACATGCCTGTGGTCTTAGAGAACCAGAGCTGTCAGGTCCAGACCTGCCCCTGCCTGATGCCCACGTCGGTCACCGGGAGCAGGGAGCCGGTATGGACGAGGGGAGACTCCCTGCACCTCAGTGTTCTTAATCTGCTAGGTGCCCTTTGGATTCCTTTGAGTTTTTCAAAGTGAAAATGCTCTCTTTTCTTTTCTCTCTCTTTTTTTTTTAAATTTTTAATGTTTATTTATTTTTGAGAGAGAGAGACAGAGCATAAGCAGGGGAGGGTCAGAGGGAGACACATACACACACACACACACACACACACACACACACAGAATCCGAAGCAGGCTCCAGGCTCTGAGCTGTCAGCACAGAGCTGATGTGGGGCTCAGACTCACAAACCATGAGATCACGACCTGAACCAAAGTCAAACGTTTAACCGACTGAGCCACCCAGACACCCCGACACTCCTATTTTATTTTCTTAAAATGAGATTCTATCCCAGAGCATTTAAAACAAAAAAAAAAGTTTAAAGTAATTTCTATAGCCAACATGGGTCTTGAACTCCAAACCTTGAGATCAAAAGTCACACGTTCTGCTCACTGGTCCAGCCAGTTGCCCCCTTTTGGTTGTTTTTTTTTTTAAATATACTTTATTTTGGGGGCGCCTGGGTGACTCAGTCGGTTGAGCGTCTGACTCTTGATTTGGACTCAGGTCATAATCTCGGTTCGTGAGTTCAAACCCCGCATCGGGCTTTGTGCTGACAGCATGGAGCCTGCTTGGGATCCTCCCTGTCCCCCTCTCTCTCTGTCAGTGCAGTTTGTGGCTTGAACCCATGAACTGCAAGATCACGACCTGAGCTCCAATCCAGAGTTGGACCCTTAACCGACTGAGCCACCCAGGCGCCCCAGTAATATACTTTATTTTTTAGAGCAATTGTAGGTCCACAGCACAATTGAGACGAAGGCCTGGAGAGTTCCCATCAGCCCCTGCTTCCCCACCATCAGCACCCCACACCAGAATCCCATTTGTTTGCAGGTGGCATGCTTCTCTTCCTGGCGAGCCAGAATCAGGGCTTTTCTGACTCAACCTGTCCACGGTCAACCACCTGCCTCTTGGTGGGGGAAGGGGGGTTGGCAGTAGAAGGGGATCCAGGAAACCACTGCTCCTTGTATGCACTCTCAACCAGTTCTGTGCTTCCCGGCCTGGACTTGGAGGCACCTGTCCTCCTAACTCCTGGACTTTTCTGGAGTCCCCTGGCTTGAATGAGTTGCTTCTTAATGCCTTGCCTCTCTATATAGGCCCTGACGTCTCAGCTTTCTTTGGCCTGTCAGGTCATAGATTTGACCATCTGCTTTCTGTCTTTTCTGCCCTCTTTGAGCTCAAAGGTTTATACCCTTTTTATTCTGTTAATGCCATTTTAGCAGACCTTGGGGAGGGAACGAAGGTAAAGGCCTGCGCTCAATCTGCACTCAATTATCTCGAGTTTCATCTCTTATTATTGTGCCCCCACCCCACCCCTATCCTCT
Source organism: Panthera uncia (assembly GCF_023721935.1). NCBI lineage: Eukaryota > Metazoa > Chordata > Mammalia > Carnivora > Felidae > Panthera > Panthera uncia. Next base: position 4,998,433 of record NC_064809.1, on the reverse strand, counting down.
AACGAATGCCATGGCAACTCAGCTTCCACTCGTGTCGTAAGTCTATCTGCACGGTGTCTGACATTGTAAAAGTGTATGACAGTGGTATAGATTAGAAATCTCATTCCCCCGTCTCCACTATTTTCAGCCTCCTCCACTTTGCTGCATTGCGATGTAATCCTTCCGATTGCTGCTGGGGGTTACCTCCAACTCACTGCTACCGTGTACTAGAATTTCATGAATACTTCAGCTGCTTCTTACATGCCAGGAAATTTCTTTTTGATGCATACCCAGGAATAGAGAGCTGGGACATAGGATTTGCACATGTTAGAGGCAGTAAATACTGCCAGGTTTCTCTCCACGAGGGCTATGGCAGTGAAACCCTCCCAGAGACCTTACCACCTTAATCGTGACACTCCCAAAGGAGGGCATAATGGTCAGCATTTCTCAAACTTATATGACCCTGGGATTCTTCCCTTGAAAAACACCTCGAGTCTTCGGTGTGTTGCAGAATGTGCTGGGAGATGCTGATATAGATTAAGCAGCACTGGAAAAGCAGCACCCTGTTTTGGGAGACGGGCAGAGAAGAAAAGCTATAAATCTACCTTATTTCCTTATTTTTAACTGACCAGAGTCATTCTATATAACCTTCACTGCTTAGTGAATTCTTCTTTGCCAGCTAATGCAGGAACTTGTTTTTCTGCTGTCTGAGAAAAGACAAGATGTTCTTCCTAATACTTTGTTATTTATTTTGGGGGCCATGGACAACTGAGTTTCAGTGGTCAAAACTGTGGCTATTCTAGTAAACCACGGGCATGTGTTCAAAAATTGCTGGTAAGAAGTCCAAGACTAACCCTCGATTCTGACAGGCAGATAGCCCCCACACTGGCATAAAGAAGAGAATTGAGGGATGCCTGGGTGGCTCAGTTGGTTAAGCATCCAACTTCGGCTCAGGTCATGATCTTGCAGTTCGTGAGTTCGAGCCCCACATCGGGCTCTCTGCTGTCAATGCAGAGCCCGCTTTGGATCCTCTGTCCCCTTCTCTTTGCCCTTTCCCTGCTTGTACTTTCTCCCCCCCCCCCAAAAAAAAGTAAACTTAAAAAAAAACTCAAATATTAAAAAAAATTAAAAATAATGAAGAGAATTGATTTAAAAACTTCAAAATTAGAAACAGTAATTAGATATCAAGGGGAAAATGGCCGTGCCAAAGTAGAATTATACTATCACAACTCATAAATCAATCTGGAGTTAAAATGTGCAAACAGGACCCGATCTACTTAGCTCACCAAGGCCTAGCCCAGTGCTTGGCACAGAGGAGACACAATAAATAATTGTTGAAGAGAACCAAAAAAAAATCAGATGTTTTTATTTCAAAAGCCTTATAATGGAAGATTTGGGGTTAAAATTTTAAAGGGATGGAGATATTACAAATATATCTCAGAAAATTTTCTCCTAAATCACCAATGAATATAGTCCATAAAGTCAGGGTAGAGCACCTCACTTCTAGGGTTAAGGAAACATACGGCACACCTACTAGAGCATGTGTTCATCCCTCTTTTCTGGGAACTGGCCACCGTCCCCATGGTCGTGGACTCCTGGTAGCCATATCTCTGCCATGTGACTCTATGTCTTTAGTTGATTGGATCAAGTTGGACACAACACCTCAAGCTGGGCCAGTTGGATTCTGTCTCTGGAAATTTGATATTGTGTTAAGAAAACCTGGATAGTCTAGTCCAACAGTTTCACCCTAGGTGATTTTTGCGCCCCCGTCCCAGGGACCTTGGGATTTTCTGCAGACGTTTTGATTGTCACAGCGGGGGCCAGGGAGAGGTTGGGTATTATTGGCCTCTAGTGTGGAGAGGCCAGGGATGCTGCCGAATGTTCTACAGTGCACAGAACTGGCCCCACCACAAAGAATGATCTGGCCGACAATGTGAGCATGAGGCTGAGGAGCCCTGCTCTATTGTGAGCGTCTGAATAGACGTGGCGTAACTCAGCTGAATGGGGCTGACAGCCGTCATCCACCATCCACGTCCAAGGAAAGCAGACAGTGTCCACCTGCAAAGAGAGAAAATAATGAAGTCGTACAGAGAGGAGCTGAGTGTAGAGACAGTTTTCTGATTCCTGACTTCCAGTTCCTTCCACACTGACTATACTTTTGCCCTTCATCCTTCTGATAAATCCCCCCTCTATGCTTGAGATACCCTGACGTGGTTTTTGTTACTCGAAACCAAAGTTTATTGAAGCTAATACAAAAAGCATTCCAGTGAATGATTTTAAAGTGACTTAAGAAACGTTAAGGCTTGGGCAGCTTACAGAGCATTCTCGTCTAGGAGGGAACAAATAAATCACGATTTCAGTCAGTCGTCGTTGTTTTTCCTTGACAGCCAGGCTGTTTTCCCACAACTTCTCTGCAGTTAGAGGCCACAGTAAGTTGAAGCTTTTTGAAGGGCAAAGGGGATCTAGAACATGCTTGCACTACTCTTAGGAAGTTTTTTGGAAATTGGGACACCTGACTCACCTGCTTGGCCACTACACCTGAAACCCCACCCTGTTCCACCAACCCAACTCCTCTGCATTCCAGAGAGCTGCCACGAATTACACTTGCTAATGATTTCTATTTTGCATATTATGTTGTGTTGTTAGGCTCATCACCAGTCTTGGTACTGATTTCGTTTCTCTATACACAGAAATTCAGTAAAAGTTATGATGTAAGGTAAGCCACTGAAAGGGTCTCTGATACTTAGTTTCTTCCTGGAAGTCTTATCGTTCTTTATCCAAGTCTTGGGAACATTGTGAATTCATTCCTTTTCCATACACAGAGCTTCCTTTTTTTTTTTTTAAGTTTATTATTATTATTATTTTTTTTTTTTTGAGAGAGAGAGACAGAGAGAAAGACACAGAGAGAGAGAGAGCACAAGCAGGGGAGAGGCAGAGGGAGAGAGAGATTCCAAGCAGGCTCTGCAGAGCCCCACACGGGCTCGATCCCCCGAACCATGAAATCATGACCTGAGCTAAAATCAAAAGTCAGACACTCAACCTACTGAGCCACCCAGGCGCCCCTGCAGTGAGAATTCTTACAAGCAGAAGAGAGCAGGCAGGTTCAAGTAGAAGAGTAGGGGAAGAATGTCTCAGACAAAGGGAAAAGCATGTCTCGATGGAAAGGAACATGATGAGTTCATGAAACAGAAAATGTTTGGAGCAGCTCAGCCAGTCATCTGTCTATTGGCCCTCAGCTCCATTCCTGCTTTTCTCTGTATTGCAGGAGCTGAGTCAGCAAATGACACTTCCCAGAGCCCTCTGCCAACAGGCTTCCGGTGAGTTCTGCCAGTGGAAAATGCTGGTGGAAGACTGGGGGCAGGAGCAGCCATGCTGTTGGTAGCACCTCCGGCCATGGCCCCAGTAGCGGCCTGTGGGTGGGGACTCCTGGGCTCCAGCGGCAGTAGAGGCTCTGGCAGAGGCGGTGATGGCAGTCTGTCAGCCTGAGAGCACAGTGGACTTGAGGGCTGGGTAATACCATTTTCCCTCTTGCTCCAGACTTTCAGGCTGTTTCTAACTTCTGGGTAACTTTCTCCTTTTTGCCTCTCCAGCCATTTCGTTTTGAAACCAATTCCCTATATTGTATCGCCTCTATTTAAAATACCTAGAGTGTGGGTGCCTGGGTGGCTCAGTCGGTCAGGCATCTGACTCTTGGTTTGGGCTCGGGTCACGATCTCGGGGTTTGTGAGTTGGAGCCCCACCTTGGGCTCCGCACTGACGGTGTGGAACCTGCTTAGGATTCTTTCTCTCTGCCCCTCTCACACACTTTCTCCCTCAAAATAAATAAATAAACTTAAAAACAAACAAACAAGCAAATAAAATACCTAGAGTGGTTTCTGTTTTTCTGACGGAACGCCGACTAATACAGCAGTGAATTGGAAGCAACGGTTAGGGGCAGAGGAGCGTTGTGGAGAGAGGTTTGGTTGGTTAGGTAATTGAGGGCCAGATCATTTAAGCTCATCTTTGGAAATGACCAGTGTTTGGACTTTTTATTCCAAGAGCAGTGGAGGCCTTGGAAAGATTTTAAAGACATGATCAGCTTGGTCACTTTGGATTTTTTAGAAAAATTTTTCATGTTTATTTTTGAAAGAGAGACAGAGGGTGAGTGGGGGAGGGGCAAAGGAGGGGCAGAGAGAGAGACACACACAGAATTCGAAGCAGGCTCCAGGTTCTGGAGCTGTCAGCACAGAGCCCAACACGGGGCTTGAACTCGTGAAGCACGAGAGCCGAAGTCAGATGCTCAACCGACGGAGCCACCCAGGTGCCACCCCCAGTCACTTTAGATTTTGATGAAGTTCACTTAGGTTAGACTATAGAGAACAAGCTTGAGACACCTGTACTGAAGGCCAGGTGTCCAAGAAAGCTTTTGCACTTATCTAAGGAGATAACTTGACGGTGGGCTGTACCAGTGTAGCAGCAATGAGGTTGGAGAGAAGGGACTGGGATTTTTATGAGGCGGAATGGCCAGAACATAATGGGGGGTATTGTGGCAGATTGAAGATGGGTACACACACATTGGCAAGTTTTCTCACTGACAGGTGGGTTTTATAGCTCCTTTTTTTGTTTTGTTTCAGTTTTTATTTATTTTTGAGAGAGAGAGAGAGAGTGAGAGAGTGTGTGTGTGTGTGTGTGTGGGAGTGTGGGAGGGAGGGGCAGAGAGTGGGAGACAGAGAATCCCAAGTAGGCTCAACATGGGGCTGGATCTCACAGCCATGAGATCATGACCTGAGCCAAAATCGAGTCCGACACTTAACTGACTGAGCCACCCAGGCATCCGTATAACTCCTTCTGTTGAATTTGGGTGTGCTCTGTAACTGCTTTGATGAGTAGAATATGGCAGAAGAGATGCTGCGCCAGTTCCTGGGCCCAGGCCTTCCATTTCTTGTTTCTTGGGATGTATACCCTTGGAAGACAACTACCATACTTCGAGACGTGCAAACCGAGTGGAGGGGACACACATACATAGCTGCTGTTGTCGACAGCCCCAGCTCAGCACCCGGCTGACAGCCATCATCAGCTGTGAGCCACGGGAGTGCGCCATGTTGGATGTCCAGTCTAGTCGAGTTTTCAGATGATGTAAACCCCCTGGTTTACAACTGCATCATAGACCCAAGCAATTCCCACACATCTGAACCCATTCAACCCCCGGAACCGTTAAGAGATAGTAATAACTTGTTAAGTCACTAGTTTTTTTTTGTTTGTTTGTTTGTTTGTTTGTTTGTTTTTTAAAGCCACTAAGCTTTGGGGTGGTTCCTTACACAGCAAAACAAAATCGGAATAGATGTGGAAGGAGAGAAAGAAGACAGAAGCAAGGATGAGATCTAGAATTCTGGTTTGGACCCAGGGTGGAGCCAGTCACTACTAAACTGGAGATTGGGAGCAGATTGCAGTTTGTGGGTGTGGGCAAATGAATGCAGCATAAACTAGGAAATACTTATTTGGGGGATCTAATTAAAAATTTCCCCCAGATATCCTATTATGTTTTATCTTCAGCATTAGCTATCCAGATTTTAAACAGATTTATATTGTATAGATCTCTAGCTTTAGGAGCCTGTAAAGTATTAATTTTAGTATCTTCTGCAATAAGAAAAGCTGCCCTTGTCAAAAGTTATCAAAAGGAACTGGTAGTATTTTGTCACATTTAGTCCTTGTTGATCTAGGGATTAACTTCCAGGTGTCTCATTCATTCATCAAATATTTACTCATCATCTGTCAGGCATGATGGCATCATTATGGACTTTACATTCTGATTAGCAGGCAGACAAGGAACAAGTAAAGGATGTAATTAGCAATTTGATAGAAATCAACGAAAGCAACAAGCAGGGTGCTTTTAGAGAATGAAATTTGAGGAGAAAGCTACTTTAGACAAGGTGGTCAGGGAAGATTTTCATGCAGAAACTTAAGGAAGCAGAAAGAACCAGCTGTGAAGACGTGTATGTAGGAGGGGAAGTGCGGCTTGGTAGTTATGGGACCCACAAGAGCGCAGAGGCCCTCGGGTGGTTAAAAGCTTGACCAGATTCTAGGAACTGAAAGACTAGTGTGTTTGGAGTGTAGTGAACAAGAAGCACACAAGATGAAGTTGGAGAGATATACGGAGGTTAGATTGCACAACACCTTTTAGGCCATAGCAAGGGGTTTGCATTTTATTCTAGACGCAAAAGGTAGGCAGAAGCATGAACAGGATCCGATTCACATTTCAGGAAGATAATGGTTACCACAGACAGAAGGGAAACTGGTTGAGAAACTGGTACAGGGGTTCAGGACAGAAAGATGTCCGGGACTGGGGTTCGTTCTGCTATCTTCCTTGGACTCAGTCTCTCCCTCTGTAAAGCGCGGGCGGGGGCTTAGTGCAAACAGATCAGCAACGATTCCCAAGCACCCGGCTCTAAATTACAATCACACTGAACTCTTGCTTTGTACAAAGACTTAAATACCTTTACGAGGGATGGTATTTTCCACTGCTCTCCACAAGTCACCCACTTCCCCCAAACCTAAGTTTCACTCTTTTAGGAATACACTGAACCATTTAGTGGCTTTCAAGCCACTTCACCGTAAACAGTATTTGTTGTCTACCAAGTTCCTTGGCAACTGGAATAGACGAGGTTGAAGATCCTAGAGCGGGCACGGAATTCGGGATTAATCCAGTTGTTTTTGGTTTTTTGTCTGTTTTGTTGTTTTTTAGTTTTTGTTTTTGGGTTTTCGTGTATGTGTGTGTCCTTCCACAAACTAAACTTCAGTGTAGGGGATCAGATTGAAGAGCCTCATTAGCCTAAAATTCAGATCCCTTATCCAACGCTTTGGAGTTTCTCATTAACTTCACCTGAATATTGATGAATTACCCTTTACTTAAAACATGGTAACATAATTCAGCAGATATGCTCAAAAGCCTCTTCAACATTCAGAGGTTGATGGCAATACAGCAATACATGAAAAAGGCTCTTTATTGTTATTATTTTTTACTTTTTATAATTTTTTTTAAGTAGGTTCCACGCCCAGTGTGGGGGCCCAAACTCACAACCCTGAGATCAAGAGTTGCATGCTCCAGTGACTGAGCTAGTCAGGTGCCCCAAAGATTTTTTTTTTTTTAAAGTATTCTCTAAGCCCAACACGGGGCTCAAACTCATTACTCCTAGATCAAGAGTCACATGCTTTACTGATTGAACCAGCCTGCACTCGTTATTGCTAGTTTTTAAAAATGGGTCAATATTTCATGTCAGTTAAAAAATGTAGGTAATGTTGTAAAAGCAGCCAGAGACATCCCTTCCCCCTCCCATCTTCTCCCACCGTGTGAGGACAAAGCGAAAAGACAAATAGAACCAGGAAGCAGGCCCTCAGACACACCTTGATCTTTTACTTGGTAGCCTACAGAACTCTGAGAAGTAAATTTCTGTTGTTTATAAGCATGTGCATATACACGTGCACATACTTGGAGAGAAACAGCAGGACCTTCTTAAAACATGCTTAGCTACCAGAAGAGTCAGTTACACCCACTGGCACATAATGGGTTCAGTAGTCAACTCTGCACTTGGTTTTTGTCTACTTATAGAAATTCATTTGGTCGCTAATGGATACAAATCCAATTAAGGTACATAAATTTAAACTGTCCAGCACTCCCCAAAGGTGCACTGTCTGGTAGAGCACTTAAAACTTTTTCTGGGGCGAAGAAACATTGTACAATACTGTTACATTATTTCCGGAATCTGAATGATTTAAGTATGAAGGAAGTTCTGTCCACCAAGATTCTCTTTGAATAGCTCTTATCCAGCGGTGCTTGGGAGTAAATCTAGAAGGAAACGCCAACTCTTTCGTCTGAGTATGCAGATTTATCCCAGGCTGAAAACACAGGCTATCCAAGGCTTTAGGGAAATCGCTTATCTACACTGCCCCTATAGGGTGTACTCTCTTTGGTTGAGAACACAAGCCTCTCCTTACACCTGTCTCCATACCCAAAGCTGGAGATTCCAGTGGGAATCCTACAACGGTTGGGGGTGGGGGAAGGAGTGCATACACTGGTCAGTTACAATTCCTATAGCCGGCTTGAGCTACAGCTCTCAGGCCTGCTTCCCAAACCTGGACTTCCCCTATATTTACGCCAAGCGTTTTCTTTGTTAAAAAATTGTTGTTGTTGTTTTCCCCCTTCCCTTAAATTTCCTCAGGCCGCACAGGCAAGACACAGGGCGGGAAGTAAGGTAACACGAGTGATTTCTGAGCTGCTTAAAATACCTCGGGTCCTCTTTCATTGAGAAAAAGGAGGCAGGACAAAAAGGAAAACAAAGCAAGTTGCCACTGGCCGAGGTAGGCGCAGCCGCACGAGCACTCGGGGCCGAGGCCTGCACGACGCTCGGCACGCGGTGCGTAGCCAGCCGGTGGCAGGGCGGGAGTGCGGGGCCCCCGGCCGGCTCCGGCGCACGTGGCCGACTCAAGCTCAAAGTCCAAGGGCGGCGGGAGGTCTCGGGGCCCTGGGCGCGCCTCGGCTCCCACACCACTGCGGGAGCAACGAACCGGACCGCCGCTCTCCGACCGCCGGCACGCTCCCAGCCGTACGACCTCAAGGGCCCAGGCGCGGGGACCCCCTCCGCCCCCTCCGCCCCCACCGCCCCCAACCACGGTGGCAGCGGGCCGGGTGGAAGACCGGAACCGCTGAAGGCACAGCCCGCCCTCTTCTCGCGAGACGTGAGAGAGGAAGAAAGTTGGTCGGGCGACGGAATGCAGCCAATGAGAGGGCGAGAAGGCTGTGATCGACGGCCCTCCGAGCGCCTTCCCTAAGCCCCGCCCCGGCTGCGGAGGCCCCAGTCGCCGCCCGCCTTCCCCTCCCTTCCCGGTCTTCCCTCCCCTCCCCTGCCCCGCTCTTCTCTTCCCGTCTGAGGTGGCGGCCGGCGTCCCTCCTCTCCAGCTCCGTTTCGCCTCTAGCCCTGGCTTCCCGTTTTTGTCGGGCCCTGAGACCGGTCTGAGCGCTCCCCCTGTCGCTTCAGGGTGGTCGAGTAGCCCCGGGCCTCTCGAGTCCCTGCGCTTTCTCCCTTCCTGGGCTTCGGTGCTCGTCCTCCCCCGCCATGAATGAGGAGTACGACGTGATCGTGCTGGGCACCGGCCTGACGGTGAGTTCTGGGCGGCGGGCCCCGCGCCCCCTCTCCCCACCCCTCCCTGCCGCCCGCGCCGCCGCACGAGGCCCGGGCCCTCCCCGCCGGGCCGCGCCGCCTTCTGCCCGGGCCGGCCTCCCAGCGGGGCCTGCGTCTCGCACGCTGTCCTTGTGCACACGGCCTTTGGTCGTCGTTGGGGGCCTTGCTCTGCAGGGCGTTGGGGCGGGTGGCGACGGGTGCGTCCCCACGAGTCCGGGCCTGCGGCAGTGCCCAGCTGCTCGGGCTCGCGGCCCTAAACGTGAATCGAGAGACCGGAGATGGAAAACCCGGTCCAGCTGGAAAAGGACAGTTTTTCCGCTTTGCTCGGCGGCGGGGGGGAAGCCCGATTGGGGATCGGTACTCGTCCACCTCCTTTATGGGTTGCTGGCCTCTCCCGATTGGAAACGGAAAAGCACCAGGCAGAGTGGGGGAGGGCGGAGGCCACTCTTGCGTTTCCTACTTAGACTTCAGCCACTACTACTCATCCGTCTTTGCCTGCCAGAGCTAGGCAGAAGATTTTGTGACGGGTCCTTGGCCAGTCGCTGTTTTGTGCTGGATACAGTTCGGTTAACTTAGGTTTGGGGAGAAAAATTAGCCTTTTATCTCCGCGCCCGTTTCAAATGAGAGGCATTATGCCTTCCTTCTCACCACCCTCCCAGCTCACTTTTTGAGCATCTGTAGAGTTGGGAATGAGTTTGCTCAAAACTTGTCTATCGAATGCTTTCTCAGCTGACCTTTGCCACCTTGTCCTTTTGTTCGGTCTGTTCCCTGCCTCCATTGTCGCTTCTCGGGGCTTTCCCCTAAGAAATGGATTGGTGATGGATTGATGGCTATAGAGGCCAAGTTCTCTACTACTGGCCGGTCCAGACCCACGTGTGACTGGCCGAGAAGCAGCACCAAATAGCTGAGACCACTGACCTAGGAAACTACCGGGTTGTTTTGAAAGGTTGAATTTCTTTCCAGGTGGTGAGTTGGCCAACTGTAGGGTGCCTAAACGAACAGGCCCACCTGCTGTTAATGTTTCTTCAATTAATGTTTTTAAAGTGTCTGATTTTAAAGTGTCCAAGCTGTGCGGCTGTTTTTTTCTTCAGTGAATGTTTTTAAAGCATCTGATTGGGATTCCAAGCTGAGCTCTGTGGTCTGTGGAGGGTTTTGCCCATGGGGATGGGGACCGTTGCTGCCGGCATGTTGTAAGAGCCCGTTCTGTTTTCCTGCGGTTATTGCTGGTCTTTCAGATTTGCTCTTGATTAGGTCCGTTGGACGTGGACGAACGAGTGCAAATCCATCTTGCAGGTTTCTACATGCCTGGTTTGGAAGCAGCAGTTTGTGTCAGAGATAGCACAGTCGTACTGGACACCGACCCAGTGGAGATGATGCATTTTATTTAAGTATTCATTTGGGTTGGGGCGCCTGGGTGGCTCAGTCGGTTGAGCGGCCGACTTGGGCTCAGGTCTCGATCTCGCAGTTTGTGAGTACGAGCCCCGCATCGGGCTCTGTGCTGACAGCTCGGGGCCTGGAGCCTGCTTCGGATTCTGTGTCTCCCTCTCTCTGTCTCTCAAAAATAAATAAACATTAAAAAAATTTAAACATTCATTTGGGTCGATTGTGATCTTTTTGATGAGTGGTAGATTCATGCCTAACTAGAAATCAGACCAATTTCTGCCCTCACTTTACAGCTGTGATAGCTTTAATCCCCGTGAGCCTTCTTACATTGTTTTCTCAGATGTTCTTTGAGAATTCTCTCCATTCAGAGCATCCACGCTCATTGATGGGAGCGGTGGTGGCAGGATGATTTGACCATGGTAAATCTTGTACCCTTTTTTCTAGTGACACCAGGACTGCTCAAAGTGAGATGAGACCACCAAAGTTAAAAACCCTGAAATCACGCTTGGCCGAGTATTTGGAGTGAACATACCACTTAATTTTCTTAATTTTTGGCTTCTAAATAGTTAGTACCTGAGGCTTAAGAACCTGCAAACAGGCATACGCAATCCACTATGGGTACCACATATCGCAGGAGGGCAGTGTGTCGAGTACTTTTAGTGCTGTGAACTTGTTACTTTTAAAGAAAGTGTCGGCGTTTGTTGCCTAGTGTTGGCACTGTTTTGTGTCAGTTGTTCCTTCTAAAATGAAGGTCATAGTGATCCACAGATGTTGCTGGTAACTTTAATAAATAAGACACAAAATGTATACCTTAGAACAAAATCATTCTGTGTCTAGGAGAAAGGGAATATTCCATATAATTGAGTTTTCTGAGGAATTGAGGATTGATTCTCCCTTTAAAGAAAGAACCACAACTTTCTGATAAAAGCTGCTCCAAATGACATCACAACTTGTTTACCAAACTAAGGAACATAATTTACTTGATAACTAAGATTTCACGCCCTGAGGATTAAGCACTGTGTCATGCCTTGACATGATGAGACACCTGGTAAGCTCTGGCCCTCACTAACTAGTCGCAGACTGCTTGCCTTTGTGAGTGAGTGAGCGCTTCAGTCTGCTTTTCATTTTCTTCCTCCTCCCTTACTTTGCTGTTAAGGTGACCTTTACTTTCCTTTGATGGCAGCGTGTGTAGACCTCATCTGACCACCTAAGATGCTGCTTCTAATTGACTTTGGGTTTGGCAGTGAATTCTTGAATTTTCTTAAAAATAGTGTATAAAAGGGTAACTAGTTCCACAGCTGTTGGTGCCTCGAGGAGGTATATATGTTGTTTTGTTCTACATAATAATTCTGGTAGAGGGTCATGAATAGAAACATACTCTAGTGATACTTAACCAGTATTCTCAGTATTCTATATTTAGAAATTATTTTACATCCCAGATGTGATTTCTCCTTTTTTCTTTATTAAAATTTTGTGATTTAAAAGAGGAGTTTTTATATCTGATTTAAACATCTTAAATTGCTTCTCAGATTTGCTCTTTGAAAATCCTTGCCATCGCTCTGTTAGAGTTTTGTTCACAAAGGACTTTCTATTCACTGCAGTAGCAATCATTGGGCCAATATGTACAAATGTCTTATTTTTGGAAGGTATAAATGTTTTGCAGTCTGTATTTTAAATCCGTTTCAAGCGTACTGGCCCAATAGAACAGAAATAAAATCAGATGCATTTCAGCGTCTAGAGGTAGTAGTGAGATACTTGGTTTGAAAAACCACTAGGTAAATATTTTGGCTCACATAGATGATAATCGACATTTACCTCTATCTTCCTTCTCCTTGTACCTGATTAAAGACTCTTTTTTTTTTTTTAAAGATTTTTTTTAATGTTTATTTATTTTTGGAAGAGAGAGAGACAGAGCATAAGCGGGGGAGGGGCAGAGAGAGAGAGAGAGGGAGACCCAGAATCCAATGCAGGCTCCAGGCTCCAGGCTCCGAGCTGTCAGCACAGAGCCCAATGCAGGGCTCAAACCCACGAACTGTGAGGTCATGACCTGAGCTGAAGTCGGAGGCTTACCTGACTGAGCCACCCAGGCTCCCCGAAGACTCTTAATGGAGTAATGTCTTCCCCAATTTCAGTTATTTAAACTGTGACTGTTGTGATCAGTTACAGGCAATAAAGAGGTACACGCACTTTCTATAAACAAATAGCTTCTCACAGAGGACGGTAACTGTAGGAGTTGATATGAGAAAGTACTAAGAGCTGTAATAGAGCTACACGTGGGAATTCAGACAGGGGAATCAGGAAAACCTTCATAAAGAAGGAAGTATGTAAGCTGACTTTTTAAAATATTGGTAGGCTTTGAGCAGGAGGAATGATTTTCTAGGCAGAGTGAGCAGGATAGGTTGGTAGTAAGAACAGGATGTATGGAAGGAATGGGAAGTTTATTTTGCCTCAGACAGAAGGTATGAAGAGGCAGATTGGGAAATAAGGTTGGAAAGAAGGCCTGTTGGTAAAAAGGTTGAATGCACTAGGCTAAGAAATTTGAACTTTATCTTTTTAAGCAGTGGGAGAGGATTTTGAGCAGGAAACATATAATTAGAGCCAATTTCAAGAAAAATTATCTTCTGACAGCATTTAATGAGATGCATTTAAGGGACAGAGACATTTAAAGGAACATTCTGCTGAAAACAGTGGTTTTTTTTTGTTATTGCTGTAAAGCATATATCATTGAGATTAGTGGATTCAGAAATGTTCAAGTTAACATTTTCTTCATATTTCTAGGTAAGTGGGTTTCAAGAGGGACTTTTCTTTAGTATCGGTTTTTAGGTACCTGTTTTCCTAATCATTTTTGTGTGCGTTTACTTTCTGTTTGGTGTTTTTTGCTGTAGTTTTGTTTTTCCTGTAACAACTGTAACAAGCGATGCCTTTAAAGGTGGTTATTATCAGCTCTTTGGACTTTAGTGAATCTTCAAATTATTGAGCCCTTTATTTTAGGCCTCCACCTTTAGTGCTTGCTTTAGAGCCATGGTCCAGTGAGTGGATCATGCTTATTTGCAGGGGAGCATGAGAAGTTGTATATAGAAGACATGCAACATGCAGATTTGCTTGCTGTATTTTTGCTTCCAAAAGTTGAACTCTGAAGTGTGCCTTTGATGGCTGGAAATAGGACTATTTAGTCTCCCTCTCTCCGTGCCCTAACCTGTTTTTGAGATAGTAAGTTTTATTTTACTTTCATGTATTATGTTGAGCCGTATATGTTAGTGCTGCTTTGGATTTTGTGTTTTGAACAAGTGAGTTGCTTTTGGTAATATTAGGGTTGGAAAATGTCTTCAGTTCTGTTTATCAAGACATCGTTAAGAAACTGAAAAGGCAAGCCACAGAATGGAAGAAGATGTTTGCAATATATATAACTAATAAAGCACTTTTATCCAGAATATGAAAGGAACTTTTATATAGCAGTAAGAAGAAGCCCGTTTTTAAAAAGGGCAAATAATTTGAGTAGGTACTTATCAAAAGAAGATACTGATTATCAGTTAAACTATAAAAAAGTGCCCAACCTCATTAGTTGTCAGGAAATGCAAATTAAACCACATCCTAAGTAGAAGGGCTAAAATTAAAAAGACACAAGTGTGTTGGGCAAGGATTTGAAACAACAGCAACTTTCACACACTGCTGACAAAAGTGTACGTTAGTACAATCACTTTGGAAAGCTGTTTGGGAGTATCTCCTGAAGTTGAACACAATTGTGCCTTCCTTGATATGTATCCAACAAATACATAATAAAAACACGTTGAGAATATTTGTAATGGTCAAAAACTGGAACCGTCCAGATGCCCATCAACTAAAGTCTCTATAGCTCTGTTACCCAAACCGTGGTCCTTGGACCAACTCCTTCTGCAACACCTGAGGGCTTTTGCTGGAAGTGCAGAAGGCTAGGCCTCACGCTGGATATGCCGAAGCAACACCTGCAGGCCAGCGTGATCCTCGGTTTTGTTTTGTTGAAGTAGGCTCTAAGCCCGGTGTGGGGCTCGAACTCGGTGACCCCGTGACCTAGAGTTCATGCTCTACCAGCCAGGCACCCCTGCCTAGCGTGATCCCCAGTTGATTCTCACCTTTGTTAGAGTTTGGAGCGGCGGTGCTTTCATAACCATTCTTGAAACTGGTCCTGGACCAGCCTCATTAGTGGTCTCTCAGCCTGGTGAGAAAGGCACGCTCCCAGCCTGGTGAGAAAGCCCCAACCCAGTTCTGGGGATGGAAGCCCCACAATCTGCTTTAACAAGCCCTCCAAGTGATGTGGATGCAAAGTGAAGTCTGAGAACCTGCTTAGAATTGACGTTTCTCAGCCCTTCGCGGGTGAGGCTACATGGGAAGCACACGCTGAGATCCATCCACTGCTTGCAGGGTTAGACCTTCTGTAAAGGTCCAGATGGTGAATCTTTTAGGTTATGCCGGCTATGCAGTCTCTGTCACAACCACGGTTCTACTGTGGGACCGTGAAACCAGCCATGGACACTATGTAAATGAATCGGAATGGGTGCTTCCCAGTAAATCTTTATGAAAATCGTGTGCAGGCTGGACTTGACTCTTGTACCTTGGGGACTCTGCTCTGTGGCAGTGAGAATAAGTGAATTTCAAGAACACACAAAACATGGGTGAATCTTGTAAACATAATGTTGGATAAAAGGTGTATATACAAAAAAAAAGGTATACTGCATGATTCCATTTATTCTGAGTTTAAAAACCAGCAGAACAAATCTTTGCTCTTAGAAATCATGAGAAGGGGTGGGGGGTGTGGTTGTGACCAGAACAGGGCATGAAGTGGCCTTCTGGAGGGAGCACTCATAGTGTTTTGGTTCTTGATCTAAATAAGAAATGATACACCCTCGTAAAGTGAAATTTGAACCTGATGAGAACTTAAAACCTTTCAAAAATACTAAAATGAATAGATATATTATGGAATAAAATTTGAAATACTTAAGAATTTTTAAAATAAGGTATCAGAGTCAGACTTCTAGGGGAGTGAGATTGTTCTCTGCTATGTAGGGTCTTTGGGGTAATTTTGAAAAGCCCTAGGATTTGTGATGATGCATGGAATTTCCTTTTTCTTTTTAAAAGATAAAGCCCTGGTCACCAAAACCATGCTACAGGTTTTGAGTGAATGTGTATCCCATCTCTGGGTTTCTTCTCATTAATTCATTAATCATATTCTTCTTTTTTTCCTTTTCCCCCTCCACCTTGATATGGTGTATCTTAGTATATTCATGTTTCATTTACCTTTTTCTTGAGAGTAGTCGTTTATAATTCTCTATTTGTTGCCACTTACTAGTGCTTATTCTGGATGCTTCCTTTAGGGCTCTGGTTCTCAAACTCTTTGACTTTGGGATCTTTTTACACTGAAAAAATTGAGGACCCTGAAGAGTTTTGTTTATAGTGGTTATGTTTATCAATATTTATCATTAGAAATCAACACTGAGAAGTTTAAAAAATTTGTATTAATTCACTTAAAGATAGTAATGATAAACCCACTACGTGTTAACATGAATAAGTTTTATGAAGTATAACTATCTTCCAAAACAAAAACATTGTGAGAAGAGTATTATTGTTTTACATTTTCTGCACATCTCTTTAATGTGCAGAATGTCTAGTTTTAATGTCTGGCTTGAAAGCTGAATTTTCACCTGCTTTGGTGTTCAGACTTTTGTCAGATACCAGCTGAAGTATCTGAAGAAAATCAGGCCTCGTAACAGATGTGCAGTGGGAACAGGGACGAGTATTCTAATAGCCTTCCACATGGTTGTGGATATTCTTTGATTTATACCAAAATATTAGTGGCAGGTTTTTGTTTTTTTTTTTTAAATATCTGTTGTAGTATGAAATCTGAAACCACATGTGACATATATCTAGGTCTGAGTAATAGTTTATTGGTCAGTTGTTCTTTCAAATAAAAATGATGATCCATGAGGGGTGCCCGTGTGGCTCAGTCTGTTAAGCATCCAGCTCTTGATCTCCGCTCAGGTCACGACCTCATGGTTCGTGAGATTGAGCCCCGTGTTGGGCTCTGCACTGATGGTCTGGAGCCTGCTTGGGATTCTCTCTTGTCTCTCTCTGCCTCTCCCCAACTTGTACGGGCACTCTCTCAAAATAAATTAAAAAGATGACCCATGAACAAAGAAGTGGTTAGTTCAGCATACACATCAGTTGCACAAATGGTTTTCCTTGAGCCAGAGTTACCTTATGTGGACTTCCCATTTTGTCACACAGTATTAAAATAAAATGGTGGGCATTCAAGGGTGTATATTTAACAGGTAATTTTTTTTTCCCAACAAAGGTGATTTTAATGCTTCATCAAGGACATGTTTGAGTAAGCCAGCCTTTTTTTAAAACTGGGTACCTGGTGGTGGCGAATATAATGAGTAGTGCAGAGTGGGGCTACTGTCCTAATTCGTTCTGTCTGCCGTTGGTCTTGGACCATTGGTGCTAATGCTAGCGCAGTGGACAAATAGTGAATAATGTCTTAGTGTTATGAAAATGGTTCTAACCTTGAGGCCCACGGGGGTCCACAGACCACTCTTGGAACCCTGGGCACTTTGGGCTTTGTCCTTAAGTCATATATTGTGCATACTAAGTATTAATTACTAAAAGAATGTTTAATGAGGGGCTTTACAAAAAAAAGTAATGTTCGAAACGTGCTGTAATGCTTTACTTCTTTTGAAGATACTTCTGCTTTTCCTGTAGGAATGCATCCTGTCAGGTATAATGTCAGTGAACGGAAAGAAAGTTCTTCACATGGATAGAAACCCGTATTATGGAGGAGAAAGTGCATCTATAACACCTCTGGAAGATGTAAGTATTAAGTTACTTGTGCCTTTCATTCTTCGAATCTTTGACTTGTGAATCTCAATTTCACTCCTTATAGATAGGTTTAATTTTGTTTTATTAAATAGATTATCTGTAACCTATTTTTTCAAAAGGGGCTGCTAGTTTAGGGCTTGTAGAAATTTAAGTTGTGACCTTTCCTGCCACCTTGGAGCAGTTACCCGTTATCTCTTGAAGCTAAAGGTATAGACTCCTGATGGATATCTGATATATGCCCAGCACAGTGCCCGTGTTTTCCACTTGGTTTTATGTATTCTCCTAGTTACTTGAAGAGGTGTTTTTATCCTCAGTTTTCAGGTGACAAAATAGTCTGTGTTGTTAACAACCCCAGAGAAGGGCTGGGAACCTAGGTTATATGACTCCAAAGGTGTAGTTCCTTTTGCTCTACTGCCCTGCTTCCTACTTTTCTAGAGCATGGGCACAGGAAGCATTTCCAAAGTGTGTTTTACTAAAAAAAAAAAAAATCGTGAGAGCAGATGCCTCAAGGGTGAGGAAAGGCAGAGTGATGTAGTGTGGAGGTGCCCACAAGGGCCCCTGATGACCGTGTAGTGTTTTATTTCTTAATCTGAGTGTTTTAAAAATGGATATTCATTTCATTATTGTTTTTTAATTTGTACCTATGTGTTTTAATCAACTCTTCTATTTTTGCTTCTTCTCATGATAAAACAAATAATATTTAAATATTTAAAGCACATACAAAAAGTGTTTTACTAACTTTTTCTCTGTGAGGTTTGTTCAACATCCACACGCATGGATATGAGCTGTACTGTATTTTATAGGAGATCTATAGACATTACCAATTACTTTAAATAATGACTGATAAAATAGACTTCATATTTTTATCAAAAATTTTTTCTGTATTCAGGCCTACAGAAAAGTTGAAAGAATAATAACAATGGATCAACCTTCCATCTGGATTTAGCGGCTGACATTTTTCAATATTTGCTTTGTCTTTTTTTGTTACTGGGTTGAGTCCTTAGAAGTAATAGACATCATGATACGTGACCTGAATCTTTCAGCATTCACTGGCTAAGAATAACATTCTCCTATGTAATCATGGTATCATTCGTTATCATGTTTAAGAAAAATTAACCGTAATATCCAGATCATACTCAAATTGCCCACTGATGCTAAGAATGTCTTATATTGTGTATGGTGGTGGTTTTTGTTTGTTTTGTTTTTTTAAATGTTTATTTTTGAGAGAGAGCACGTGTGTGCGAATTGAGTCAGGGAGAGGCGGGGAGAGGCAGGGAGAGGCAGAGAGAGGGAGACCGAGAATTCGAAGCAAGCTCTGCACTGTGTGTGCAGAGCCCGACTCGGGGCTCAAACTCAAGAACCATGAGACCATGACCTGAGCCGAAGTCGTACTCTTAACTGACTGAGCCACCCAGGCATCCCCCCGCCCCTCTTTTTTTTGAACCAGTTTAAATATTGCCTTTGGTGTGGTTTCTCTTTATTCTCTTAATCTACAAAAATCTCCTCACTTGTTTTTCCCTTTTGAAAAGTTCAAGCTAGTTTATAATAAGAAAGCATTGCTGTGTACCTCATATTGCATCATATCAGAGGCACATAATGTCTAGATTTCCCCACTGTTCATGATGCTAAGTTTGACCCTAGTTAAGGTGATGACCACCACATCTCTTCATTGAGAATAATCTGTAGAGTGATACGTTGGCACCATTCCTTCTACACTTAGTACGTTTATTGATCTTCAGTAAGATGAGCAAGCTGCCTTTTTTCTCCCCCAGTGAATATACTCAAGGACTTGGGGATTTTTATGAGTAAACATATACCAACTTTGTCTATTCACTTCCACATTAACAATAAAATCCATGAGTTCAAATGAATATTCCCAAATTTTAGACTGAAAGCTTCTTTCTTTCTCTTTCTTTCTTTCTTTCTTTCTTTCTTTCTTTCTTTCTTTCTTTCT